>NC_092251.1:16112521-16307037 GCF_036320965.1 Panulirus ornatus | reverse complement strand
CTCTCTTCCTACTCGTACACATGCCTTACATCTTCGATAAAAACTTTTCACTGCTTCTAACAACTTGCCTCCCACATCATATATTCTTAATACCTTCCACAGAGCATCTCTATCAACTCTATCATATGTCTTCTCCAGATCCATAAATGCTACACATAAATCCATTTGCTTTTCTAAGTATTTCTCACGTACATTCTTCAAAGCAAACAACTGATCCACGCATCCTCTACCACTTATGAAACCATACTGCTCTTCCCCAATCTGATGCTCTGTACATGCCTTTACCCTCTCAATCAATACCCTCCCATATAGTTTCCCAAGAATACTCAACAAACTTATACCTCTGTAATTTGAACACTCACTTTTATCCCCTTTGCCTTTGTACAGTGGCACTATGCATGCATTCCACCAATCCTCAGGCAGTCCACCATGAGCTATACATACATTAAATATCCTTACCAACCAATCAACCACACATTCACCCCCATTCTTTTAATAAATTTGACTGTCATACCATCCAAACCCACCGCCTTGCTGGCTTTCATCTTCTGCAAAGCTTTCACTACCTTTTCTCTGTTTACCAAATCATTCTCCCTAACCCTCTCACTTCGCACACCACACCGATGAAAACACCCCTCATCTGCCACTCTATCATCTAACACATTCAACAAACCTTCAAAATACTCACTCCATCTCTTTCTCACATCACCACTAATTGTTATTACCTCCCCGTTAGCCCCCTTCACCGATGTTCCTATTTGTTCTCTTGTCTTACGCACTTTATTTTCCTCCTTCCAAAACATCTCTTCATTCTCGCTAATATTCAATGATACTCTCTCACCCTAACTCTCATTCCAACTTTCATTGTACATGCCTTCACCCTCATGAGAGGGTGAAGGCATGTACAGAGCAACAGATTGGAGAAGAGCAGTGTGGTTTCAGAAGTGGTAGAGGATGTGAAGATCAGGTGTTTCCTTTGAAGAATGTATGTGAGAAATACTGAGAAAAATAGATGGATTTGTACATAGCACTTGTGGATCTGGAGAACACATACAATAGGGTTGATAGAGATGCTTAGTGGAAGGTTATAAGAGTATATGGTGTGGGAGGTAAGTTGCTAGAGGCAGAGAAAAGTTTTAACCAAGGATGTAAGGCATGTGTACTAGTAGAAATGAGGAGAGTGATTGGTTCCCAGCAAATGTCTCTGCGGCAGGGGTGTGTGATGTCCCCATGGTTGTTTAATTTATATATAATGGGGTGATTAAGGAGGTAAATGCAAGTTTTGCAGAGAGGAGTAAGTATGTAGTCTGGTGGGGATGAGTGGGTCTGGAAGTGAGTCAGTTGATGTTTGCCGATGATACAGCTCTAGTTGCTGATTCGAGTGACAAACTGCAGAAGTTGGTGACAGACTTTGGAAAAGTGTGTTAAAGGAGAATGTTGAGAGTAAATGTGAATAAGAGCAAGGTTATCAGGTTCAGTAGGGTGGAGGGATAAGTTTATTGGGATGTAAGTTTGAATGGAGAAATATTGGAGGAAGCAAAGTGTATTAGATATCTGGGAGTGGACTTAGCAGTGGATGGAACCATGGAAGCAGAAGTGAGTCACAGGGTGAGGGAGGGGGCAAAGGTTCTGGGAGTGATGAAGAATGTGTGGAAGGAGAGAACATTATCTTGGAGAGCAAAAATGGGTATGTTTGAAGAAATAGTAGTTCCAACAATGTTATATGGGTGCGAGGCATGGGCTATAGACAGGGTTGTTCAGAGGAGGGTGGATGCATTGGAAATGAAATGTTTGTAGACAATAGGTGGTGTGAGATGGTTTGATCGAGTAAGTAATGAAAGGGTAAGGGAGATGTGTGGGAAAAGAAAGAGTGTGGTTGAGAGCAGAAGAGGGTGTGTTGAAATGGTTTGGATGTATGGAAAAAATGAGAGGAAAGATTGACAAAGAGGATATATGGGTCAGAGGTGGAAGGAACAAGGAGAAGTGAGATACCAGACTGGAAGTGGAAGAATAGAGTGAAAAAGATTCTGAGCGATTGGGACCTGAACATACAGGAGGGTGAGATGTGTGGAAGGAACAGAGTGAACTGGAATGATGTGGTATACCGGGTTCGACCTGCTGTCAATGGACTGAAACAGGCATGTGAAACGTTTGGGGTAAACCATAAAGTCTGTGGGGCCTAAATGTGGAAAGGGAGTTGTGGTTTCAGTGCATTACATATGGCAGCTAGAGACTGAGTGTGAATAAATGAGGCCTATTTCATCTGTTTTCCGGGTACTACCTTGCAGTCTAATGCTCTGTACATGCCTTTACCCTCTCAATCAATACCCTCCCATATAATTTCCCTGGAATACTCAACAATCTTATGGCTCTGTAATTTGAACATTCACCTTCATCCCCTTTGCCTTTGTGCAATGGCATTATGCATGCATTCTGCCAATCCTCAGGCACTTCATCGTGATCCATATATACAATGAATATCCTTACCAAGCAACCAACAGCACAGTCACCTCCTTTTTAATAAATTCCACTGCAATACAATCTCTAAATCCGCTGCCTTGCCGGCTTTCATCTTCCACAAAGTTTTCACTAACTCTTCTATGCTTACCAAACCTTCTCCCTAACCCTTTCACTTCACACACCACCTCAACCAAAACACCCTATATCTGCCACTATCATCAAACATTCAACAAACCTTCAAAATACTAACTCCATCTCCTCACTTCATCACTACTTGCTATCACCTCCCCACTTACCCCTTCAACAATTTTCCCATTTCTTCTCTTGTCTTATGCACTTTATTTAGTTCCTTCCAAAACATCCTTTTATTCTCCCGAAAATTTAATGATACTCTCTTACCCCAACTCTTATTTGTCCTCTTTTTCACCTCTTGCATCTTTCTCTTGACCTCCTGCTGCTTTT
The DNA here is from genome assembly GCF_036320965.1 of Panulirus ornatus. Taxonomy (NCBI): domain Eukaryota; kingdom Metazoa; phylum Arthropoda; class Malacostraca; order Decapoda; family Palinuridae; genus Panulirus; species Panulirus ornatus. The sequence goes on along the minus strand of NC_092251.1, from coordinate 16,304,115 downwards.
TTTTATACATCTCCCAATCATTTGCACTACTTTCCTGCAAAAAGCATCCAAGTGCCTCTCTCTTCTCTTTCACTAACAATCTTACTTCATCCCACCATTCACTAACCTTTTCTTTTATATTCTGACCACCTCCCACCTTTCTCATGCCACATCCATGTTTTGCACAAGCCATCACTGCTTCCTTAAATACATCCCATTCCTCCCCCACTCCCCTTACATCATTTGCTCTCACCTTTTGCCATTCTGTACTCAATCTCTCCTGGTACTTCCTCACAAAAGTCTCTTTTCCAAGCTCACTTACTCTCACCACTCTCTTCTCCCCAACATTCTTATTTTCTGAAAACCTCTACAAATCTTCACCTTCACCTCCACAATACAGTGATCGGACATCCCTCCAGCTGCCCCTCTCAGTACTTTAACCTCCAAAAATCTCTCTGTTACATGCCTATCAATTTACATGTAATCCAATAATGCTCTCTGGCTATCTCTCCTACTCACATACATATACTTATGGATATCTCTCTTTTTAAACCAGGTGTGTATATGAGTGGATGGGCCATTCTTCATCTGTTTCCTGGTGCTACCTTGCTGACATGGGAAGCAGCGATCAATTATAATAATAATAATAATAATAATAATAATAATAATGTCACCAACTTTAATAACTCACCTAGAGAGATTTCACAGCAGTCACCCTACAAATACTATGGCAGAAGGAACCTAAACAGAATATAAATCTGGCAGCCACAAGAGTTCAATTAAGACAACACTGACAAAACACATACACAATAAACTGAAAAGGACTAAATAATCATCACCCCAGCTTGGTCTTAAGCTCCAACCCATAAGACTTGCACCCATCAGAAGCAACTCTCCCTAAACAAACATTAGTCATACTTTTCCATCTACGCTCTGGACATCATCCATCCCAACAACATTATAAACATTATTTCAGTATATCCCAAAACTCTTCATGCCAACAATGAAACTACCAAAACCAAAGCACTATGCACCTTCTAATCAACTATTCCAGATTCTCTGCACAAAGAGGCACACAACAATGGTAAACTTTATGACCTATGGTCCCAACTAAAGGAAGTAGCTGGCTTCCTGAGCACTGCAGGAGGTTTATAGAGATAAAAGGGACTCCTAGGGCAGGAGGCAAGAATTTCTAATTTCTAAATGTAGGAAGAGAAGAAGGACTCAAGCAATGAGTACTCATCCCACTTGAAGGCTCAGCTTGAGTGTCTGAACATGCATGGATGTAACCAAAATGATAAGAAACAGAAAGACAGTTGGTTTCAGGAGAGGATCCTGGATGTTGTAGCTCTCAGCAAAACAAAGCTAAGTGGGAAAGGGGAAAAATCATTTGGGATTGTCTCAGAAGTAAAGTATGGGGTTAGTGTGAGGATGAGACTAAGGAAAAGGTAACAGTGCAGCTAAAGAAGTTATGGAAAGTGTGAAACTGTTAGGACTAATGTGAGTAAAAACGAAAGCAGAGTGATCATTATATTTGTATCAATGAAGTTTATAGATGGAAGTCGTTACTAAAGATGTACACAGAACAGAGATAAGAAAATGTAGAGATGTACAAAGACCAAAAATCAGGTAATATTACAGATATTACAATAAAGATCAGGAGAGAAATTTCAGCTTGAAGTTGTAAATATTCTGGCAATTCAAGTGTTTAAATGTAAAGGTCTTAAGAAAACATTCTCTTTAACTGTATCTCATAAATCTGCATTCCATACACTAAGCTGAATAGCAGCATTATAAGCAAATAATAATGACAAGCAGTACAAGTTAGAAAATAATACCGCAATCAAAGAAATACCTGCAGTAATAGAGATGCTCGCTGACTAAGGTCTTGATTTTTCATTTGACTTGAATGCTTCTTTGATGCAGCATCCAAATTTACAGCCCAACCACAAACCTATTAATCAATAATCAGTAAGAGAGAAAGACTGTTAAATTAATTACAAAATATGAATGAAAAATGTATAAGAGTTACTGTAATGAAATGAAATACATAATACCTATAATCTTTAATATTGTAACATCCTCCTTTGCAATGTCTTCCTCTCTCATTCCTATTTCTCCTTACCTCTAATCCTCCAGTACCAATCAGTTCTTTATAATACTTTTTCCTTCACTTACAAACCTCATCCACTGGCACTATGGCATTAACTTTTTCCTTAATATATTTGGCAAACTCTTGCTTCTTACACATACCTCTCCTCAATTTTAATGTGCCTCCTTCCAAAAAAGTTTGTCATTCTCCTTTTAATTCTCATTCATTTTCCTCCTAAAATCCTAATCTTCATTCCTTTTACTCATATACACAATCCTTTTAGCTTTTTTATTCTTGAATTTAGCATTCTACATTTTTTTATAAGTTTTTATAAGTTTGTTGAGTATTCCTGGTAAATTATATGGGAGGGTATTGATTGAGAGGGTGAAGGCATGTACAGAGCATCAGATTGGGGAAGAGCAGTGCAGTTTCAGAAGTGGTAGAGGATGTGTGGATCAGGTGTTTGCTTTGAAGAATGTATGTGAGAAATACTTAGAAAAGCAAATGGATTTGTATGTAGCATTTATGGATCTGGAGAAGGCATATGATAGAGTTGATAGAGATGCTCTGTGGAAGGTATTAAGAATATATGGTGTGGGAGGCAAGTTGTTAGAAGCAGTGAAAAGTTTTTATCGAGGATGTAAGGCATGTGTACGTGTAGGAAGAGAGGAAAGTGATTGGTTCTCAGTGAATGTAGGTTTGCGGCAGGGGTGTGTGATGTCTCCAAGGTTGTTTAATTTGTTTATGGATGGGGTTGTAAGGGAGGTAAATGCAAGAGTCCTGGAAAGAGGGGCAAGTATGAAGTCTGTTGGGGATGAGAGAGCTTGGGAAGTGAGTCAGTTGTTGTTCGCTGATGATACAGCGCTGGTGGCTGATTCATGTGAGAAACTGCAGAAGCTGGTGACTGAGTTTGGTAAAGTGTGTGGAAGAAGAAAGTTGAGAGTAAATGTGAATAAGAGCAAGGTTATTAGGTACAGTAGGGGTGAGGGTCAAGTCAATTGGGAGGTGAGTTTGAATGGAGAAAAACTGGAGGAAATGAAGTGTTTTAGATATCTGGGAGTGGATCTGTCAGCGGATGGAACCATGGAAGCGGAAGTGGATCATAGGGTGGGGGAGGGGGCGAAAATTTTGGGAGCCTTGAAAAATGTGTGGAAGTCGAGAACATTATCTCGGAAAGCAAAAATGGGTATGTTTGAGGGAATAGTGGTTCCAACAATGTTGTATGGTTGCGAGGCGTGGGCTATGGATAGAGATGTGCGCAGGAGGATGGATGTGCTGGAAATGAGATGTTTGAGGACAATGTGTGGTGTGAGGTGGTTTGATCGAGTAAGTAACGTAAGGGTAAGAGAGATGTGTGGAAATAAAAAGAGCGTGGTTGAGAGAGCAGAAGAGGGTGTTTTGAAATGGTTTGGGCACATGGAGAGAATGAGTGAGGAGAGATTGACCAAGAGGATATATGTGTCGGAGGTGGAGGGAACGAGGAGAAGAGGGAGACCAAATTGGAGGTGGAAAGATGGAGTGAAAAAGATTTTGTGTGATCGGGGCCTGAACATGCAGGAGGGTGAAAGGAGGGCAAGAAATAGAGTGAATTGGAGTCATGTGGTATACAGGGGTTGCCGTGCTGTCAGTGGATTTGAAGCAAGGCATGTGAAGCGTCTGGGGTAAACCATGGAAAGCTGTGTAGGTATGTATATTTGCGTGTGTGGACGTGTGTATGTACATGTGTATGGGGGGGGGGTTGGGCCATTTCTTTCGTCTGTTTCCTTGCGCTACCTCGCAAACGCGGGAGACAGCGACAAAGTATAAAAAAAAAAAAAAAAAAAAAAAAAAAAAAATTTTATCCTTGAGTTTATTAATCTACATACTCTGCCTCTAGCTTTTTTATTCTTGAATTTAGCATTCTAGACTTTTTTATCCTTGAGTTTATCAATCTATATACTCCGCCTCCATTCACTGCTATTTTCTGACAGATTCACCTTTTCCTTCCAAATTCCTTTTTTTTCCTCCAGCAACTTTCCAAAATTTTCATCCCTCAAGCAATACTTTACATTTCACAGCCTATATATGCAATGCTACATACCTTCATAAACTGCTATTAATGCATTCTTGAAAGCTTCTATATCATCTCAACCTTCCAATGTCCTGTTTTAGATCCCCTCAGTTTTCACTTTAAATTTCTTGGAAGTTAAGTTTCACATTCTCTTTCCTCATTTATCCACCTTTACTCAATTTTTCTTTATCTATGTTTATACTATCTTTACTTATGATCTGGAAGACTGCTTCCAAATCCCCTCCTAGATTTTATATCATGAATACTACCTATCACATTCTTTAATAATAGAAAGAGATTAATAATGGTCTTGTCTACTAAGTATTCATGCCTTCTGAAGCACACAGTCTATATACTCTTTCACCAATGTCATATACCTAAGGCCAGATTTCCCTATTTTCCCTCATAAACGAATGGAAGTGCTCAGAAGTACAGCTAGAGTAGTGGGGAAGACAGTGAAACAGCAGTGGGGTAGATCTGTAAGTGCATTTGGAAGCATGGGAAAGGGGTTGGGTGCCCCATGACTGGACAAAGGCAGTAACTACTACATTAAGAATGATATACTGATTCTGTGTGATTTGTAAAAGACTGTAACCTTATGTTAATCAGTGCTTTTTAGCATGAAAAATATATCTGAAAACTTAAAGACCAACCATATAAAATAATATATTGGTGTACATGGGGTGTTCAGTGATGTAAATGGAAATGGTGAAGAGCTTGTAGATTTGTGTGCTGACAAAGGACTGGTGATTGGGAATACCTAGTTTAAAAAGAGAGATATACATAAGTATACATATGTAAGCAGGAGAGAAGGCCAGAGAGCGTTAATGGATTATGTGTCAATTGATAGGCACGCGAAAGAGAGACTTTTGGATGTTGATGTGCTGAGAGGTGCAACTGGAGGGATGTCTGATCATTGTCTTGTGGAGGCAAAGGTGAAGATTTGTAGAGGTTTTCAGAAAAGAAGAGAAAATGCTGGGGTGAGGAGAGTGGTGAAAGTAAGTGAGCTTGGGAAGGAGATTTGTGAGAAGTACCAGGAGAGACTGAGTGCAAAATGGAAAAAGGTGAGAGCAAAAGACATAAGAGGAGTGGAGGAGGAATGGGATGTATTAAGGGAAGCAGTGATGGCTTGTGCAAAAGATGCTTGTGGCATGAGAAGCATGGGAAGTGGGCAGATTAGAAAGGGTAGTGAGTGGTGGGATGAAGAAGCAAGATTATTAGTGAAAGAGAAGAGAGAGACATTTGGACGAGTTTTGCAGGGAAATAGTGCAAATGAGTGGGAGATGTATAAAAGAAAGAGGCAGGAGGTCAAGAGAAAGGTGCAAGAGGTGAAAAAGAGGGCAAATGAGAGTTGGGGTGAGAGAGTATCATTGAATTTTAGGGAGAATAAAAAGATGTTTTGAAAGGAGATAAATAAAGTGCGTAAGACAAGAGAACAAATGGGAACATCGGTGAAGGGGGCTAATGGGGAGGTAATAACTAGTGGGGATGTGAGAAGGAGATGTAGTGAGTATTTTGAGGGTTTGTTGAATGTGTTAGATGATAGAGTGGCAGATACAGGGTATTTTGGTCGAGGTGGTGTGCAAAGTGAGAGGGTCAGAGAGAATGTTTTGAAAGGAGATAAATAAAGTGCGTAAGACAAGAGAACAAATGGGAACATCAGTGAAGGGGGCTAATGGGGAGGTAATAACTAGTGGGGATGTGAGAAGGAGATGTAGTGAGTATTTTGAGGGTTTGTTGAATGTGTTAGATGATAGAGTGGCAGATACAGGGTATTTTGGTCGAGGTGGTGTGCAAAGTGAGAGGATCAGAGAGAATGGTTTTGTAAAGAGAGAAGAGGTAGTGAAAGCTTTGCGGAAGATGAACGCTGGCAAGGTGGTGGGTTTGGATGGCATTGCAGTGGAATTTATCAAAAAATGGGGCGACTGTGTTGTTGACTGGTTGGTGAGGATATTCAATGTATGTATGGCTCATGGTGAAGTGCCTGAGGATTGGCGGAATGCATACATAGTGCCATTGTACATAGGCAAAGGGGATAAAGGTGAGTGTTCAAATTACAGAGGTATAAGTTTGTTGAGTACTCCTGGGAAATTATATGGGAGGGTATTGATTGAGAGGGTCAAGGCATGTACAGAGCATCAGATTGGGGAAGTGCAGTGTGGTTTCAGAAGGAGACTTGTAAGAAGGAGTACCAGGAAAGGTTGCGAGTAGAACGGAAAAAGGTGAGAGCAAATGACGTAAGGGGAGTGGAGGATGAATGGGATGTACTTAGGGAAGCAGTGATGGCTTGCGCAAAAGATGCCTGTGGCATGTGAAAAGTGGGAGGTGTGCAGACTAGAAACGGTAATGATTGGTGGGATGAGGAAGTAAGATTGTTAGTGAAAAGAGAGGCATTTTTGCAGGGAAATAGCACAAATTACTGGAGATGTATAAAAGAAAGAGGCAGGAGGTCAAGAGAAAGGTGCAAGAGGTGAAAAAGAGGGCAAATAAGAGATGGGGTGAGAGAGTATCATTAAATTTTAGGGAGAATAAAAAGATGTTTTGGAAGGAGGTAAATAAAGTGCGTAAGACAAGAGAACAAATGGGAACATCAGTGAAGGGGGCTAATGGGTAGGTAATAACAAGTAGTGGTGATGTGAGAAGGAGATAGAGTGAGTATTTTGAAGGTTTTTTGAATGTTAGATGATAAGAGTGGCAGATACAGGGTGTTTTGGTTGAGGTAGTATACAAAAGGAGAGGGGTCAGGAAAAATGGTTTGGTAAACAGAGAAAAGGCAGTGAAAGCTTTGTGGAAGATGAAAGCTGGCATGGCGGCAGGTTTGGATGGTATTGCAGTGGAACTTAATAAAAAAAAAGGGGGTGACTGTGTTGTTGACTGGTCGGTGAGGATATTCAGTGTATGTATGGCTCATGGTGAAGTGTCTGAGGATCGGCGTAATGCATGCATAGTGCCACTGTATAAAGGCAAAGGGGATAAAGGTGAGTGTTGAAATTACAGAGGTATAAGTTTGTTGAGTATTCCTGGATAATTATATGGGAGGGTATTGATTGAGATGGTGAAGGCATGTACAGAGCATCAGACTGGGAAAGAGCAGTGTGGTTTCAGAAGTGATAAAGGACGTGTGGATCAGGTGTTTGCTTTGAAGAATGTATGCGAGAAATACTGAGAAAAACAAATGGATTTGTATGTGGCATTTACATATCTGGAAAAGGCATATGATAGAGTTGATAGAGATGCTCTGCGGAAGGTATGAAGAGTATATGGTGTGGGAGGTAAGGTGCTAGAAGTAGTGAGAAGTTTTTATCAAGGATGTAAGGCACGTGTATGAGTAGGAAGAGGAGGAGAAAGTGATTGGCTCCCTGTAAATGTAGGTTTGGGGCAGGGGTGCATGATGTCTCCATGGTTGTTTAATTTGTTTATGGATGGGGTTGTTAAGGAGGTGAATGCAGGAGTTTTGGAGAGAGGGGCAAGTACGCAGTTTGCTTTCGATGAGAGGGCTTGGGAAGTGAGTCAGTTGTTGTTTGCTGATGATACAATGCTGGTGGCTGATTCAGGTGAGAAACTGCAGAAGCTGGTGACTGAGTTTGGTAAAGTGTGTGAAAGAAAAAAGCTGAGAGTAAATGTGAATAAGAGCAAGGTTATTAGGTACAGTAGGGTTGAGGGACAAGTCAACTGGGAGGTAAGTTTGAATGGAGAAAAACTGCATGAAGTGAAGTATTTTATACATCTGGGAGTGGATCTGGCAGCAGATGGAACCATGGAAGTGGAACAGAGTCACAAGGTGGGGAGAGGGCAAAGGTTCTGGGAGCACTGAAGAATGTGTGGAAGGCAAGCATGTTATCTCGAAGAGCAAAAATGGGAATGTTTGAAGGAATAGTGGTTCCAACAATGATATATGGTTGTGAGGCATGGGTTATAGATAGGGTTGTGCAGAGGAGGGTAGAGGTGTTGGAAATGAGATGTTTGAGGACAATATGTGGTGTGAGGTGGTTTGATTAAGTAATGAAAGGGTATGAGAGATGTGTGGTAATAAAACGAATGTGGTTGAGAGAGCAGAAGAGGGTGTATTGAAATGGTTAGGTCACATGGAGAGAATGATTGACGAAAGATTGACAAGGAGGATATATATGTCAGAGGTGGAGGGAACGAGAAGTTAGAGACCAAATTGAAGGGGGAAGGATGGAGTGAAAAAGATTTTGAGCTGTTGGGGCCTGAACATACAGGAGGGTGAAAGGCGTGCAAGGAATAGAGTGAATTGGAACGATGTAGTATAACGGGGTCGACGTGCTGTAAATGGATTGAACCAAGGCATGTGAAGCGTCTGGGGTAAACCATGGAAAGTTTTGTGGGGCCTAGAAGTGGAAAATGACATCTAGAGAGTGAGTGTGAACGAATGTGGCCTTTTGTCTTTTCCTAGCACTACCTCGCGGGGGGAGGGGGGATGCTATTTCATGTGTGGCAGGGTGGTGATGGGAATGAATAAAGGAAGCAAGTATGAATTATGTACATGAGTATTTATGTATATGTCTGTGTATGTATATGTATGTATACGTTGAAATGTATAGGTATGTATATGTATGTGTGTGAGCGTGTATGTGGGCGGGTTGGGCCATTCTTTCATCTGTTTCCTTGTGCTAACTTGCTAAACGTGGGAGACAGCAACAAAGTATAATAAATATAAATAAATAAATACATATGTATAAATATGTACATGTGTATATATGTGTATGCCTATGTATGTATATGCATGTATACGTTGAAATGTATAGGTATGTATATGTGTGTGTGTGTGTGTAGAGTTTATGTATATACATGAAACGTGGGTGTGTTGGGCCATTCTTACGTCTGTTTCCTTGTGCTACCTAACACGGGAGACTGCAACAAAGTATAATAAATAAAAAAATAATATATACGTATACATATGTGAGTAGGAGAGACGGTCAAAGTGCATTACTGGATTACGTGTTAATTGACAGGCATGTAAAAGAGAGACTTTTGGATGTTAATGTGACAAAAGGGGATGTCTGGTCACTAGTTTGTGCAGGCAAAGGTGAAAATTTGTCGAGGTGTTCAGAAAAGAAGAGAGAATGTTGGGGAGAAGAAAATGGTGAGAGTAAGTAAGCTTGGAAAGGAGACTTGTATGAGGATGTATCACAAGAGACTGAGTGTAGAATGGCAAAAGATGCAAGCAAATGATGTGAGAGGAGTGGGTGAGGAATGGGATGTTTTTAGGGAAGCAGTGATGGCTTGCACAAAAGATGCATGTGGCATGAGAAAGGTGGGAGGTGGGCAGACTAGAAAGGGTAGTGAGTGGTGGGATAAAAAAGTAAGGTTGTTAGTGAAATAGAAAAGAGTAATGTTTGGACGATACTTGCAGGGAAGTAGTGCAAATGACTGGGAGATGTGTAAAAGAAAGTGGCAAGAGGTCAAGAGAAAGGTGCCAAAGTTGAAAAAGAGGGCAAATGAGAGTTGGCGTGAGAGAGGATCATTGAATTTTAAGGAGAATAAAAAGATGTTTTGGAATGAAGTAAATAAAGTGCAAAAGACAAGAAAACAAATGGGAACATCGGTGAAGGAGCAAGTGGGGAAGTGTTAACAGGTAGTGATGAAGTGAGAAGGAAACAGAGTGAGTATTTTGAAGGTTTGTTGAATGCGTTTGATGATGAAGTGGTAGATATAGGGTGTTTTGTTTGGGGTGGTGTGTGAAGTGAGATGGTCAAGGAGAATGGTTTGGTGAAGAAAGAAGAGGTAGTGAAAGCTTTGTGAAAGATTAAATTCAGCAGGGCGGCGGGTTTGGATGGTAATGCAGTGGAATTCAATAAAAGGGGATGATTGTGTTATTGATTGGTTGGTGAGGCTATTCAATGTATGTATGGCCAATGGTGAAGTGCCTGAGGATTGGCAGAATGCACACATAGTGCCACTGTACTAAGGCAAAGGGGATAAAGGTGAGTGTTCAAACTACAGAGGCAGAAGTTTATTGAGTATTCCTGGGAAATTATATGGGAGGATATTGATTGAGAGGGTGAAAGCATGTACAGAGCATCAGATTTGGGAAGAGCGGTGTGGTTTCAGAAATAGTACAGGATGTGTGGATCAGGTATTTGCTTTGAAGAATGTATGTGGGAAATACATTGAAAAACAGATGGATTTGTATGTAGAATTTATGGATCTGGAGATGGCATATGATAGGGTTGATAGAGATGCTTTGTGGAAGGTTTTAGGAGTATATGGTGTGGGGGTAAGTTGCTAGAAGCAGTGAAAAGTTTTTATCAAGGATGTAAGGCATGTGTACAAGTAGGAAGAGAGGAGAGTGATCGGTTCCCAGTGATGTTAGGGTGTGTAATGTTCCCATAGTTGTTAAATTTGTTTATGGATGGGGTGGTTAAGGAGGTAAATGCAAAAGCTTTGGAGAGAGGGGCAAGTATGCAGTCTGCTGTGGATGAAAGAGCCTGGGAAGTGAATCAGTTGTTGTTCATCGATGATACAGCTTTAGTGGCTGATTCACATGAGAAACTGAAGAGGTTGGTAAGTGAATCTGGAAAAGTGTGTGAAAGGAGAATGTTGAGAGTACATGTGAATAAGACCAAGATTATTAGGTTCAGTAGGGATGAGGGAAAAGTTAATTGGGATGCAAGTTTGAATGGAGAAAAATTGGAGGAAGTGAAGTGTTTTAGATATCTGGGAGTGGACTTAGCTGCGGGTGGAACAATGGAAGCGAAAGTGAGTCACAGGATGGGGGAGGGGCAAAGGTTTTGGAAGCAATGAGGAATGTGTGGAAGGAGAGAACATTATCTCAGAGAGCAAATATGTGAATGTTTGAAGGAATAGTAGTTCCAACAGTGTTACATGGTTGTGAAGAATGGGCTATCGATAGGGTGGTACAGAGGAGAGTGGATGTGTTGGAAATGATATGTTTGAGGACAATATGTGTTGTAAGGTGGTTTGATCGATTAAGTAATGTAAGGGTAAGAGAAATGTGTGGAAATAAAAAGAGTATGGTTGGGAGAGCAGAAAGGGTATGTTGAAATGGTTTGGACACATGGAGAGAATGAGCGAGGAAAGATTGACAAAGAGGATATATGTGCAGAGGTGGAAGGAACAAGGAGAAGCAGAGGACAAAATTGGAGGTAAAAGGATGGAGTGAAAAAGATTTTGCGCGATCAGGGCCCGAACATACAGAGGGGTAAGAGGTGTGCAAGGAATAGAATGAATTGGGATGATGTGGTGTACTGGAGTGAACATGCTGTCAATGGACTGAACCAGGACATGTTAAGCATCTGGGGTAAACCATGGAAAGGTCTGTGGGGCCTGGATGTGGATAGGGAGCTGTGGTTTTGGTGCATTATATATGACAACTAGAGACTGAATGTGAAAGAATGTGGCCTTTTTTGTCTGTTTTCCTGGCGCTACCTCGCTGAAGCAGGGGATAGCAATGCAGTTTTCCTGTGGGCAGGATAGCGACAGGAATGGATGAAAGCAAACAAGTATGAATATGTACATGTGCATGTATGTAAAGTCTGAGTATGTGTACATACATGTGCATATGTGGGCGTTTATGTATATATATGTGTATATGAGTGAATGGGCCATTCTTTGTGTTTCCTGGTGCTACCTCACTGACACAGGAAACAGCAATTATGTATACTAATAAATGAATGATATATATATTATTATCATTATCAGTTTCAGCAGGGTTGAGGGACGAGTTAATTGCGATGTAACTTTGAATGAAGAAAAAATGGAGGAAGTGAAGTGTTTTTGACATCTGGGAGTGGACTTAGCAGCAAATGGAACTATGGAAGGTTCTGGGAGCGATGATACTGTCAAAGGACTAAACCAGGGCATGTGAAGTGTCTGGGGTAAACCATGGAAAGGTATGAGGGGCCTGGTTGTGGATACGGAGTTGTGGTTTCAGTAAATCATATGAGAGCTAGAAAATGGGTGTGAATGGATGCAATCTTTCTTTGCCCATTTCTTGCGCTGTCACTAATTCGGGAAACAGTGATCAATTATGAAAAATACTTTTTTTTTTCATTCATGTTTGCCATTTCCTACATCAGTAAGGTTTGGCCAGGAACAGATGAAATGGCTTCATTTGCTCACAATCACTCTCTAGCTGTCAAGTCTCATGCATTGAAACCAAAGCCCCTGTGCAGTCAGGCCTCACAGACCCCACTGGATTCCCAGCTCTGGTCAGTCCACAGAGAGTTTGTCTTCCCTTGTAAATGACAATGCTCCATTTTGCTCTATCCCTTACATCATCCCTCATGTTCAGGCCTCAGATCTTCAGAGAATCTTTCACTACATCCTCCCACTTCTTTTACAGTTTCCCCCTCTACCTTGTTCCCTCCACTTCCAACATCTATATCCTCTTAGTCATCCTTTCCTCATTCATCCTCTCCATATGACCAAACTATTTCAGCACACTCTTTTCAGCTCTCACAAAAACACCTATTACTACTATACCTCTCACTTACCCTTATCGTTTCTTATTCGATCAACCTTCCTTACACTGAATACTATCCTCAAATATTTCATTCCCAACACAATCACCCCATCTTTTATTACATTTTTGTCTAAGGCTAATACCTCCCATTCGTATAGGAAATATGGGACTATATATAATCAAACAAACACATTTTGGCCTTAGAGGCAATGACCTATCTTTCTACACATTCATCAATGCAATCTAGATTGTTGCCCACCATCTAATGGCTCACTCTGGCTACCTTGGTTCTGAGTGCAGCCATATCCAAAGCCAAGTATCTAAAGCACTACACTTCCTCCAAGATCCTTCCATTTAAGCATGCTCAAAATAACCAGTCTCTTTTTACTGCTGAATATATTAACCTTGTTTTTATTCACATTTACTCTCAATTTTCTCCTTTCACACACTCTCCCATACTCGTACACCAGATCCTGCAGTTTCTCATTTCTCATTCTACAGTACCAAATAATAAAAAACAGCTGACTCACTTCCAAGGTACCCCACCCTCAAAAGACTGCATACCTGCTCATCTCTCTATGACTCTTATAATTCATCTCCCACACCATCCCATCCACAAACAGATTAAACAGTATGGTGGAATTATGCATCCCACCATAGACCGACTTTCAGCTGAACCACTCACCCTGCTCTCTACCTACTCACACACAAGCTTTACTCTCTTGATAAGAACTCACTGCTCCTAACAATTTTCTTTCTACTCCATATACTCATAACATCTTTCACACAGCATCTCCATCAACCCTTTCCTATGCTTTCTTCAGACCCATAATTGCCACATACAAATCCTATTTCTGTTAAGTATTTCTTACATGCATTCCTCCATGCAAACAGCTGCTCCAAACATTCTATACATCTCCTTCCCTCATCTGATGCTCTGTGCATGCCACCTTCCTTTCAATCACCACTATTCCATACGACTTACCAGGTACACCCAACAGGCTTACATCTCTGTAATTCAAACTCTCATCCCTTTCCCCCTTGCTGTAATACAATAGTACTAGACAGTCATTCCACCAATCCTCATGTATGTCATCATCATCTGTATACAAATCATAAATCCTAACTTACCAATCGACACAACAATCACCTCCTTTCCTGAGAAATTCAACTGCAATACAATCCATTCCAGCCGCCGTACCACATATCAACTTACACAAGGCTTTCACCTTCCCCTCTGCTTTTACCACACCAATTTTTACCACACCAAAATTTTCTCTGCATACCTCACTAACCTAAGCACTCTCCATCTGCTACCCTATCATTAAAAACCTTCAACATCCTTGAAAGTGCTCACATCACTGACTCTCCACCTCATCTCTGCCTGTTACCACTTCCCATCTGCTGTCTTCCTTTTATCACACTATTAACCTCCTTCTCAAACATTCTCTTATTCTCTCTGAAGTTCATTCATAATTGTTCACTCCCACCACTCATTTGACCCCTTTTTCAGCTCTTGCACCTTCCTCTTGACCTCCTAACACTTTCTGTGGTACATCTCCCATTCAGTTGCACTCCCTCCCTGCCCACACACCTCTCTCTCTTGTCTATCGCTTGCAATTGTGTCTTCCCATCACTAACTACAACCTTCTGTGTACCACATATTTCTCTCATACATGCCAACAATGCTTCCCTTAACACCTTCCAATCCTCATCCACTCCCTTAGCTTCATTTACCTTCACTTTTGCCATTCTATACTCAACCTCTCCTGGTACCTCTTCGCACATGCCTCTTTTCCAAGCTCAGTTACTTTCACTCCTTTCTTTTCACCCACATCATTTCCTCTTTTCCATAAGCCTCAACAAATCTTTACCCTCACTTCCACCAGCTGTTACTCTCAGCACATTCACACCCAAGAGTCTCTCTTTTGCATGCCTGTCAATAGATACGAAATCCAATAATGCCCACTTACCTTTTTCCCTACTCCACATATTCTTATGCATGTCAATCTAACTCAAGCATTCCTGGTTACCAGTTTTTTTCAGCACATAACTCCATAAGCTGTTCACCATTTCCATCCACATCACCAAAAACCCTAAAAAGCTCCCTTGATATACCCTCAACTGCCATATTATGTACTAGTGCATTCTGTTCATCTATCTTTCTATATTTCTGATGCCTGTTTCCTTCAGGAACTCCTATCAACAGGGTGGCCATGGTAAAAGTGTTTCTATTTATCCCTATCATTACATGCCTCCCTCACATACACTATTCCATGTATTCTTCCCCCATTTCTCTCCTGCCAGTACTTTTCCACTCTATTTCCCTGTGTCACACATGGCCATCCTCTCACACCAACACCTTTAATAATACCATTATACACTCTCCTTGTAAAATCCCCATCTTGCATTCTTTCCACATGCCCGATTCACCTCAGATGTCATCCACCCTACCACTTTAAAATCTATTACCTTTGCATTCCCTGCTTTAACAAATCTTTCATACAACCCTCATTACTTTCTTCATTCCATTTAGTCATACCACATGATCCTTTCAAATAAATATCTTACACAACCTGGATTCATGGCCTCTGTGACTCATCCCATGTCCCTGTTTCAACTGCATGGGTCAGGTCAAGAGTACTATGCTGTCCCTTCATTTTGTCTTCACTTTTGTAATTTCTGATCTATCCTTCAATACTCTACAAAGGGAACAAATGACTCTTCTATAGATCCTAAACTGTTCTCTTCCTTTTCTCTCTTTCCATATCTTCAAACTTACCAAACACATCCTGTCACCTTTTCTAATCTCTCTCTCTCTCTCTCTCTCTCTCTCTCTCTCTCTCTCTCTCTCTCTCTCTCTCTCTCTCTCTCTCTCTCATGTCTTTAACACAGTCTAGTATACATTCTTCTCTCATTCTGCTGGGCTTTGCAAAATCTATATTTTCATAGTTCCCTTTTGAACATCATTACTTTACCTTCCTTTAATCGCCTATGCTAACACACCTCATAAAACACACTTACAACCTTCTACAACTCCTCTTCATTCACAGCAAACAACACAGTGTCATCAGCAAACAGGCTTGCCACTAGATAGCATTCTTCACCACCATTCTCCATCTCTGCATCCCCCTCTCCCTAGTTTTGCTTTCATCTCTCTTATCACTCCATCCATAGATATGTTAAAAAGCTGCAGTGACATCAGACAGTCCTGCCTTACACGTACATGTTTACCAAAACTTTTGCTCAACTCTCCATCCACCCTTACACATGTATTTGCTCATCTATAGAAGGCTTTCACACCATCTAACAGTTGTACCCATACACCATATATCCTCAGCACATGCCATAAAGCATTCCACTCAACTCATACGCTTCCTCCAGATCAAAAAAATCTGAATACAGCATCTTGTCTTTTGCTAGATACTGTTCTACAGTCATTCTCACAACAAATGTGTGATCCATATACCCATTAACTTTCCTAAAACCCCCTTCCTCCTCATTCTGCATTCCATCACTTTTATCACTCTATTAATCAACACTCATGCATGCATTTTTCCTGGTATACTTAACAGACTTACTCCCCTATAAATGCTACACATGTCCTAAGCACCTTTTCCTTTGAATAAAGTAAGAATAATAGCTTTCATCCAATCCTTTGGCACCTTCTCCTTCCATGCTAAATTACACATCAAATACATCCACTCTTTGACACTTTCTCCTTCAAACTTCATTTTAGCCATAATACTATTCACTCCAGGTGACTTTCCTACCTTCAACCTTATCATCGCCCTTTTTATCTCCCTTCTTGCTATAGGCCTCTGCACATGCATGCTTTTCCTTCCATCCTCCATAACTATACATGTTACAACTGCTACCTCACCTTCTCCCATATTCAATGGCTCTTCAAAATATTCTTTCCATTTGCCTTTCAATTCCTCCTTTTGCTTCCACAACTCCCCTTCTTTACTTCTCATATTTACATTTCCACTCTTACATCCACCAATTTCCTTCTTCACTTCCTTCTAGTGCAATTTCTTATTTTCCCTAAACTTTTCACTCAACTTTCTTTCAAAATCTTCATCTACTCTTTCTTTTTTTCCTTTATCAGCTACCTAACATTATGCTTTGACATCTTATATTCTTCCCTCCTTTTTTGCTAAACTGTCACTAGTACATTCCTTTGGAGCAATCTATCACGTGCCTTCTTCTCTTCCACAGCAGTGCTAATCTTATATCTTGTATAAAACTACTAATTCTGCAAGCTTTTTCAGTTTTTCTAAAAACAATTAATTTCTTGCATTTTGCATTCAAATTACCAAATTACCAATAAGTAATTCCCAATTACTCACATCACAACAGCTGACACACTCATTCAACTCTTCCCAAAAGACTCACCTCTCTTCATGATCCTAGTTGTGGCAAGGAGCATAAGCACTAATTATCACACATCTCTCATAACCCATTTTCATTTTCACCCACTAGTCTGAAGCTCACTTCCTTGCTCTTGATCATTCCCACAACTCCTCCTTCAGCAGAAGTGCTACCCCTTCCTCATATCTCACTTTCACACTAACCCATGACTTTATCCTTTGACATCCCTAAACCATTCTTCCTGCTTACCCTTGACTTTTGTTTCACACACAAGCTAAAATATCCAGGTTCTATTACTCAAATAAACTGCCTATCTCCACCTTCTTCTCATTTTGATGACAGTCATACATCCCAGCCTGAACCTTTGAGGAGGATGAGCACTCCTCACAGGGCTCCTTCTTCTGTTCCATCTTTTAGAAACTGATATACAAGAAGGGGAGGGTTTCCAGCACCCCACTCCTTCCCCTCTTAGGCACCTTTTATAACAGAAAATATGTGGGAAGTATTTTTCCTCCCCTTTCCCTGGGGATACGGTACATATTCTAAAAGTCCAAGTATTCTGAATGTGGATGTTTGTCACTCAAAGGTTTTATGATGACCAATGGTACTGCATTAATCTGATGTAAGAAACCATCATATCTTAAGATATGTGAGTTCCATGGATCAAATCCCCACTAAGTTCCTGGTCACCCACAAATATTTAAGTGTAAATATCCATCTTCAAAAACCTCCATTCTAAAAAAGAATGTTGATTAGAGTGAAAATCACTTAAGGTTCACAAGAGGTATAGCAAAACATTTGTGAGATATTTAAGCAGTCATACCTACATGGTTTAGATTCCAGTCTTCTATCAACAACTGCCAATAATTCCAGCATTCACATGCTTGGGCTATCCAAGTATAAGATATCAACAAAAAAAATCACTTATTTATCCATAAATCATTTTTTGTAGCACAAATGCAATAAAACAAAATGATGAGCTACTAACTGTAAATATTGGCTAAAGGGAAAAGCACAATGAGTCTCTGGCAATTTACAAAACCTGAGAAGATGAGAAGCTTATTGATATGATGTCTGAGGCACCTAACAAAATCCTGCAACTTTAGAGACAATTAATTTTCAGTAAGAAAACTGGTATACAATAAGAAAAAGAAATCATTCACTACTCAACAATCTAGTTCAGATTTCAGTGAATGCTCATAGGTGAAACAGGAGACATTCAGCAGAATATGTACTTTTAAGTTCCTCACAAGAAATTATTAGGGAATGACTGCAATTTATGTCCAATTTTGAATAAATTTGGACATTAAAGTCCATGATAAGCAGAGAGTCTGTCTACAAATGAGTATCTTTTGATGTGCAAGCTCTACTGTTCATTTGAGTAACTGAAACATAAGAAATAAATAAGAAGCAATCTGACATTACATGAATCTGAACAAGTCTTCCATTTGGCTGCTGTAATCAGGCCAGTTATCTACATAAGTCAAACCCCAAATCATGAGTCTATCTAGCTACCGCTTCCCAACTGCCCACTGCATAATCAAAAGCTTTAAGACTTCATGGTGAGTATGTATAGCTACAATTCACATATCTTTTTTTTTTCTTAACACTCAACGAAGAATGGATATGGATATCACTTATTACAGAGGCAAAAGTCATCACATTTTCATACTTCAAATTTTGTTAAAACAGTACAGGATTCCATTATGCTTTCACTCATAAGAATTCCCTACACCATTCAACCCTAGCTGTGAGAAGGATACAACTTTCTGGTTGCTAACTGGTGTTTAAAGCCACAATCTCTATGTGACTGATTCATTTCTTGTTATGGGCTGTGACTGAGTTTTTGCAGAGTTTTTGAAGTGATGCTTTAGGAACCTTGATAGTACTGTGCAGAACATTTTTCTCTAGTACAGTCAAATCAACAAATACAGTTGTGGTCAAGTAAACTATTGTTAATCTGTACTTCTAAAACATATTGTGTCATAAAAACTGGTAACAGGTTTTATAAAAAAAAATTCAGTATAATCTGCATGCAGTGTCTACAAAATACCTTGTCCACCCTCATATATTTCCGAAGGCAATGTCACACTTACATTTTATCACTTTGTCATCTCTCCTTTGGCCATGATTACCTTTTGCAGATGTCTGGCAATGGAATGGGCAAGATTCCTGAAGTATATAAGTCCATGTTTTGGGTCCATAAGATGTTGACATCCTGAATGAGGTGAGGCATTGATGAGGTGCTGCATGAGGCAAGGCTCTCATCTGGTTCCAGCCCTTCTCAATTGGGTTAAAGTTTGAAGTATTTCATGAACACAACAGCAGTTATATATCTTTCTCTGATAACCAGTTCATCACCTCTCAATTCTAATAGCAGGGTGCACTGTCCTGCATAAAGTGATCACACCAATGAAACTCATGAAAAGGAAGCAGATGGTCCTCCAGCACCTTAGTGTACTACTCTCCATTCCTTGTAGGATCTTTAAGTAAGATGTACAACCCTCCACTACCCACTCACTGTTAAAGCAATCCCATATCACCAGCCTATCTGGATATTTCACCATCTTCACTGTGAAAAATGAGTAACACAGGCTGTCACCCTTTGGCCTCCTCACCCTCCCCTGCCTTGACGGCATAAACTTGTCTTAATATTTAACAGAAAACATCACCTTTCTCCATTGTTCCTCACTCCACTCCTTATATTTCTTTGCAAATGTGAGTTGCCTGCATTTCACTTCTTCCTAAGCAAGGATCTGGTAGTTGGCTTGTGGGAGGGAGTGTGAAAATCCTTTTGCAGGCAATGTTGAATGGTTCTTTGAGAGATGTTTCCTTTAACTTTAAGATGGCTTTTCTTGAAGCTCTGAGGCTAAAATGCAGGGTTGCTTCAATACTCCTCATTTTAGGAAGTTTTCTGTAGATCTAGAAGTCTTCCTTGGATGACCAGAGATATGTTTTGGTGGAGGGTTAACACTGTCAGGTGACACGCGCTGGCAAGAAGCTGCCTGATTGTGCATTCTGAGCACCAAGTGCACCTAGAAATCTCATGATTACCCTTATTTCCTTCCTTTTAAAAGAGAATTTAGGCTCTCACCTTAGAAGGGTAAGAGCTGAACATCTTGAAGTACAGGTGGAAGAAATGCAAAGCCCAGAAGCTAAATTCACATTCAAGAGATCAAGACCCTATGGACTCAATTCAGGAATCTTGCAAATTCCATACCCAGACATCTGCAGATAGTAATCAAAGACAAAGGAGAGATGACAAAGTACTAAAATGTAAGTGTGAAATGACCCTCAAAAATTAATAAAGAGACAGACAAGGTTTTTTGTGAACAGTGTACCCCCAAACTTCAGAATGAGAAATCTGCATCTCCTGCACTCATACATTTTGAAATGCACCTATCTTAACATGGTAACACATACTACATAATCAACTAAACATTTCAGAATTAAGCTTACTTTCTTAAATGTACACTATATTTGTTCAAAATATGCTTACTTTATAATTCAAATTGTTCATTATATCAAATGATGTATTAGCAAATGTGTAAGAGAAGTATTCAACTAAAGAAAATTTCTAATGCCAGCAAAATTACATAGCAATAATCTTAGTTCCATGGTGTACAGACAACTGGGGATAGGGGAGAAAGAATACTTCCCACGTATTCCCTGCGTGTCGTAGAAGGCGACTAAAAGGGGAGGGAGCGGGGGGCTGGAAATCCTCCCCTTTCTTGTTTTTTTTTTAATTTTCCAAAAGATGGAACAGAGAAGGGGGTCAAGTGAGGATATTCCCTCTAAGGCCCAGTTCTCTGTTCTTAACGCTACCTCGCTAACGCGGGAAATGGCAAATAGTATGAAAAAAAAAAAAAACATTACAATCTAATAATGGATTTGTAGGATGAATATAGACAGATAACAAAATTTCACCTGTAAATTCACTGCCTGAGCATCTTTAGCAATACTTTGAGTCTTCTGTGCTAAGTGGTTTGTCCTGTGCGTGAGTAATGCGTCTTGAGTTTTGCGGTCATACAGCTGACTCAACGTTGGAGCTACAGATGTGATGTATCGCTCCCCAAGCCAAACAATCGAGCCAACCAATGTAACACAAGGGATCTGCCAAAGAATGATGTGAAAATTTACTAAAGTGGGACTAGTGGACAAGAATGAATATTTGCTGCACTTGCTGCACTTACAAAGGAAAAATATGTAAGAGCTACTTCTAATGTGAAGGTAATTTTCACGTTCAATTCTAAAGTGAAGTACTGAATGTGGTGCTAGTGTAATATCAGTAGTAGTGGAGGTGGTGGTAGTTACGGTTGTGGTGGTACAGCAGAAAGGCAAAGTTAGCACCACCACTTGTCCCTCATTCCTCTGCCATCCCACCTGCTTATGATGGTGACACATCTTAAGCCCTTATATTGTTTTGTGATTCCATGTATATCATTGTACATACTGACTTTCTGTTTCACTATAAACACACATGAGAATTAGAAATTTTAAAGTGGTTGTGTCACTAGCATGGCTGGCAGATAATTAAATGCAATAAAATATACTAATACTGTACAAGATAAATATTATGTATTGAGGATCATCCATATGTTGTTAAACAGGGCACTAAGTGTATTTCTTTGCGCTTTTATAGAATAATATCTTTTAGAATATACTTATTCTTATTTTTATAGGTCTTAAGGTATGTCTCACAAGGGTCACTTTACTTAACCCACATAAGGATTTCCAGTAACATAACTTTAGTCACCACCAAAAAGACCATTACTGTAACAAGATGCTACTTCTGTTTCTTGCAGCACTATTTTCTTGATCTATCCCCTGGGGATAGGGGAGAAAGAATACTTCCCGTGCATTCCTCACATGTTGTAGAAGGTGACTAAAGGGGACGAGAGCGGGGGGGGGCTAGAAACCCTCCCCTCCTTGTATCTTAATATTCTAAAAGGGGAAACAGAAGGAGTCACGCGAGGAGTGCTCATCCTCCTCGAAGGCTCAGACTGGGGTGTCTAAATGTGTGTGGATGTAACCAAGATGAGAAAAAAGGAGAGATAGGTAGTATGTTTGAGGAAAGGAACCTGGATGTTTTGGCTCTGAGTGAAACGAAGCTCAAGGGTAAAGAGGAAGAGTGGTTTGGGAATGTCATGGGAGTAAAGCCAGGGGTTGGTGAGAGGACAAGAGCAAGGGAAGGAGTAGCACTACTCCTGAAACAGGAGTGGTGGCAGTATGTGACAGAGCATTAGAAAGTAAACTCTAGATTGATATGGGTAAAACTGAAAGTTGATGGAGAGAGATGGGTGATTATTGGTGCATATGCACCTGGGCATGAGAAGAAAGATCATGAGACACAAGTGTTTTGGGAGCAGCTGAGTGAATGTGATTGTAGTTTTGACGCAAGAGACCGGGTTATAGTGATGGGTGATTTGAATGCAAAGGTGAGTAATGTGGCAGTTGAGGGAATAATTGGTGTACATGGGGTGTTCAGTGTTTTAAATGGAAATGAAGAGCTTGTAGATTTGTGCGCTGAAAAAGGACTGGTGATTGGGAATACGTGGTTTAAAAAGAAAGATATACATTAGTATACATATGTAAGTAGGAGAGATGGCCAGAGAGCGTTATTGGATTATGTGTTAATTGACAGGCACGCGAAAGAGAGACTTTTGGATGTTGATGTGCTGAGAGGTGCAACTGGCGGGATGTCTGATCATTATCTTGTGGAGGCTAAGGTGAAGATTTGTAGAGGTTTTCAGAAAAGAGGAGAGAATGTTGGGGTGAAGAGAGTGGTGAGAGTAAGTGAACTTGGGAAGGAGACGTGAGTGGGGAAATACCAGGAGAGACTGAGTATAGAATGGAAAAAGATGAGAACAAAGGATGTAAGGGGAGTGGGGAAGGAATGGGATGTATTTAGGGAAGCAGTGATGGCTTGCCCAAAGATGCTTGTGGCATGAGAAGCGTGGGAGGTGGGTTGATTAGAAAGGGTAGTGAGTGGTGGGATGAAGAAGTAAGATTATTGTGAAAGAGAAGAGAGAGGCATTTGGATGATTTTTGCAGGGAAATAATGCAAATGAGTGGGAGATGTATAAAAGAAAGAGGCAGGAGGTCAAGAGAAAGATGCAAGAGGTGAAAAAAAGGGCAAATGAGAGTTGGGGTGAGAGAGTATCATTGAATTTTAGGGAGAATAAAAAGGTGTTTAGGAAGGAAGTAAATAAATAAATAAATAAATAAATATTTTTTTTTTTTTTTCTTTTTTTTTTTTTTTTCCTCCAAAAGAAGGAACAGTGAAGGGGGCCAGGTGAGGATTTTCCCTCTAAGGCCCAGTCCTCTGTTCTTAACGCTACCTCGCAAACGCGGGAAATGGCGAATCGTATGAAAAAAAAAAAAAAAAAAAAAAGAAGGGAATCAATGGGAACTTCAGTGAAGGGCACTAATGGGGAGGTGATAACAAGTAGTGGTGATGTGAGAAGATGGAGTGAGTATTTTGAAGGTTTGTTGAATGTGTTTGATGATAGAGTGGCAGATATAGGGTGTTTTGGTCGAGGTGGTGTGCAAAGTGAGAGGATTAGGGAGAATGATTTGGTAAATAGAGAAGAGGTAGTAAAAGCTTTGCGGAAGATGAAAGCCTGGTTTGGATGCTATTGCAGTAGAATTTATTAAAAAAGGGGGTGACTGTGTTGTTGACTGGTTGCTAAGGTTATTTAATGTATGTATGACTCATGGTGAGGTGCCTGAGGATTGGCAGAATGCATGCATAGTACCATTGTATAAAGGCAAAGGGGATAAAGGTGAGTGCTCAAATTACAGAGGTATAAATTTGATGAGTATTCCTGGTAAATCATATGGGAGGGTATTGATTGAGAGGGTGAAGGCATGTACAGAGCATCAGACTGGGGAAGAGCAGTGTGGTTTCAGAAGTGGTAGAGTATGTGTGGATCAGGTGTTTGCTTTGAAGAATGTATGTGAGGAATACTTAGAAAAGCAAATGGATTTGTATGTAGCATTTATGGATCTGGAGAAGGCATATGATAAATGTTGATAGAGATGCTCTGTGGAAGGTATTAAGAATATATGGTGTGGGAGGCAAGTTGTTAGAAGCAGTGAAAAGTTTTTATCGAGGGTGTAAGGCAGGTGACGAGTAGGAAGAGATGAAAGTAAGTGGTTCTCAGTAAACGTCGGTTGGCGGCAGGAGTGCGTGATGTCTCCATGGATTTAAATTTGTTTATGGATGGGATTGTTAGGGAGGTGAATGCAAGAGTTTTGGAGAGCGGGACAAGTATGCAATCTGCTGTGGATGAGAGAGCTTGGGAAGTGAGCCAGTTTTTGTTCGCTGGTGGTGCATCGCTGGTGGCTGATTCGGGTGAGAAACTGCAGAAGCTGGTGACTGAGTTTGTTAAGTGTGAGAAAGAAGAAAGCTGAGAGTAAATGTGAATAAGAGCAAGGTTTTTAGGTACAGTAGGGTTGAGGGACATGTCAATTGGGAGGTAAGTTTGAATGGAGAAAAACTGGAGGAAGTGAAGTGTTTTAGATATCTGGGAGTGGATTTGGCAGCAGATGGAACCATGGAAGCAGAAGTGAGTCATAGGGTGGGGGAGGGGGCGAAAGTTCTGGGAGCGCTGAAAAATTTGTAGAAGGCAAGAACATTATCTCGGAAAGCAAAAATGGGTATGTTTGAAGGAATAGTGGTTCCAACAATGTTATATGGTTGCGAGGCGTGGGCTATGGATAGAGTTGTGCGCAGGAGGGTGGATGTGTTGGAAATGAGATGTTTGAGGACAATATGTGGTGTGGTTTGATCGAGTAAGTAATGAAAGGGTAAGAGATGTGTCGTAATAAAAAGAGTATGGTTGAGAGAGCAGAAGAGGGGTGTTTTGAAATGGTCTGGTCACATGGAGAGAATAAGTGAGGAAAGATTGACCAAGAGGATATATGTGTTAGAGGTCGAGGGAACAAGGAAAAAGTGGGAGACCAAATTGGAGGTGGAAAGATGGAGTGAAAAAGATTTTGAGCGATCAGGGCCTAAACATGCAGGAGGGTGAAAGGCGTGCAAGGATTAGAGTGAATCGGAACGATGTGGCATACTGGGGTTGACGTGCTGTCAATGGATTGAACCAAGGCATGTGAAGTGTCTGGGGTAAACCATGGAAAGTTTTGTGGGGCCTGGATGTGGAAAGGGAGCTGTGGTTTCGGTGCATTATACATGACAGCAAGAGACTGAGTGTGAACGAGAGTGGCCTTTGTTGTCTTTTCCTAGCGCTACCTCCTACTCATGCGGGGGGAGGGGGTTGTCATTTCATGTGTGGCTGGGGTGGCAATGGGAATGAATAAGGGCAGCAAGGATGAATTATGTACATGTGCATATATGCATACGTCTGTGTGTGTATATATATGTATACGTTGACATGTATAGGTATTTATATGTGCATGTGTGGACAGTGTATGTATATACATGTGTATGTGGGTGGGTTGGGGCCATTCTTTCGTGTTTCCTTGTGCTACCTCGCTAATGCGGGAGACAGCGACAAAGTATAACAAATAGATAAACAAATAAAAAACAAATAATTTTTTAGTTCTCGTTGGTTTTCTATTACAGTTGTTTTGCAAACTTTCATAAAAAAAGGACATGAGTGAAACATATTTGCAATATTTGAAGGAGCAATTTTGAAAGAAAGCAATTACATGTGCAGTTTCACAGTGGTGGCTCAACACTGTGGTGCACATAGAATATGGGTCCAAGTAATTTTGCATTAAATAAATGAAAAACTCATCATGCAGTTTAGAATACAGCATGGCTTACATCAAGGTGCCACTTGTTGAGAAAATGAAGATACCAGAAAATTTTTCTTGGTACCAGAAATGAGAGATATTTTCAGAAGAATACTACAATAAATTCTCAATTCCAGGTACTTAAGTCTCTTGGTATCCAGAATTCCATTACTAAGAGATTATTTCTGTTGTAATTATTCAGTGTTTGATGTGTCAGTGAGGTAGTGCCAACAACAGATGAAGAAAAGGCCTCATTTGCAATACACCAATACCACAACCCCTTATCAAAAGCAGGCCCCACAAACCCTTCCATAGTTTCCCCTTGGTTGCTTTATATGCCCTGGTTATGTACAATAACAGAATGTTAACACCAGTATAAAGAATTGCTTCAATTCACTTTATCCCTAAATGCCTTTCACCCTCCAGTATGTTCAAGCCCTGACCACTCCAAGTGTTTTTCACTCCATCCTTCCTACTCAAATTTGGTCTCCCCTTTCTCCTTGTCTCCTGCAATTCTGATACATGTATTATATCCTCTGTGTCAATCTTTCCTCACTCATTCTCTCCATATGTCCAAACCATTTCAGAAAATCCTTTTCAGCTCTTTCAACCACACTCTTCTTATTACCACACTTCTCCCCAACCCTTTTATTACTTACTTGATAAAACCACCTCATACTATATACTATCTATTTATTCATTTATTCATTTATTATACTTTGTCGCTGTCTCCTGCGTTAGCGAGGTAGCGCAAAGAAACAGACGAAAGAATGGCCTAACCCACTCATATACACATGTATATACATACACGTCCACACACGCACATATACATACCTATACATTTCAACATATACGTATCTATACATACACAGAGATATATATATATATATATTTCTTTTTTTTTTGCTTTGTCGCTGTCTCCCGCGTTTGCGAGGTAGCGCAAGGAAACAGACGAAAGAAATGGCCCAACCCACCCCCATACACATATATATACATACGTCCACACACGCAAATATACATACCTACACAGCTTTCCATGGTTTACCCCAGACGCTTAACATGCCTTGATTCAATCCACTGACAGCATGTCAACCCCGGTATACCACATCGATCTAATTCACTCTATTCCTTGCCCACCTTTCACCCTCCTGTATGTTCAGGCCCCGATCACACAAAATCTTTTTCACTCCATCTTTCCACCTCCAATTTGGTCTCCCACTTCTCCTCGTTCCCTCCACGTCCGACACATATATCCTCTTGCTCAATCTTTCCTCACTCATTCTCTCCATGTGCCCAAACCATTTCAAAACACCCTCTTCTGCTCTCTCAACCACACTCTTTTCATTTCCACACATCTCTCTTACCCTTACGTTACTTACTCGATCAAACCACCTCACACCACACATTGTCCTCAAACATCTCATTTCCAGCACATCCATCCTCCTCCGCACATTTCTATCCATAGCCCACGCCTCGCAACCATACAACATTGTTGGAACCACTATTCCTTCAAACATACCCATTTTTGCTTTCCGAGATAATGTTCTTGACTTCCACGCATTCTTCAAGGCTCCCTGGATTTTCGCCCCCTCCCCCACCCTATGATCCACTTCCGCTTCCATGGTTCCATCCGCTGCCAGATCCACTCCCAGATATCTAAAACACTTCACTTCCTCCAGTTTTTCTCCATTCAAACTTACCTCCAAATTGACTTGACCCTCAACCCTACTGTACCTAATTACCTTGCTCTTATTCACATTTACTCTTAACTTTCTTCTTTCACACACTTTACCAAACTCAGATGCCAGCTTCTGCAGTTTTTTAACATGAATCAGCCACCAGCGATGTATCATCAGCGAACAACAACTGACTCACTTCCCAAGCTCTTTCATCCACAACAGACTTCATACTTGCCCCTCTTTCCAAAACTCTTGCATTCACCTCCCTAACAACCCCATCCATAAACAAATTAAACAACCATGGAGACATCACACACCCCTGCTGCAAACCTACATTCATTGAGAACCAATCACTTTTCTCTCTTCCTACACGTACACATGCCTTACATCCTCGATAAAAACTTTTCACTGCTTCTAACAACTTGCCTCCCACACCATATATTCTTAATACCTTCCACAGAGCATCTCTATCAACTCTATCATATGCCTTCTCCAGATCCATAAATGCTACATACAAATCCATTTGTTTTTCTAAGTATTTCTCACATACATTCTTCAAAGCAAACACCTGATCCACACATCCTCTACCACTTCTGAAACCACACTGCTCTTCCCCAATCTGATGCTCTGTACATGCCTTCACCCTCTCAATCAATACCCTCCCATATAATTTACCAGGAATACTCAACAAACTTATACCTCTGCAATTTGAGCACTCACTCTTATCCCCTTTGCCTTTGTACAATGGCACTATGCACGCATTCCGCCAATCCTCAGGCACCTCACCATGAGTCATACATACATTAAATAACCTTACCAACCAGTCAACAATACAGTCACCCCCTTTTTTAATAAATTCCACTGCAATACCATCCAAACCTGCTGCCTTGCCGGCTTTCATCTTCCGCAAAGCTTTTACTACCTCTTCTCTGTTTACTCAAATCATTTTCCCTAACCCTCTCACTTTGCACACCACCTCGACCAAAACACCCTATATCTGCCACTCTATCATCAAACACATTCA
The DNA here is from genome assembly GCF_036320965.1 of Panulirus ornatus. NCBI lineage: Eukaryota > Metazoa > Arthropoda > Malacostraca > Decapoda > Palinuridae > Panulirus > Panulirus ornatus. The sequence goes on along the minus strand of NC_092251.1, from coordinate 16,275,705 downwards.
ACAAACCTTCAAAATACTCACTCCATCTCCTTCTCACATCACCACTACTTGTTATCACCTCCCCATTTGCGCCCTTCACTGAAGTTCCCATTTGCTCCCTTGTCTTACGCACTTTATTTACCTCCTTCCAGAACATCTTTTTATTCTCCCTAAAATTTAATGATACTCTCTCACCCCAACTCTCATTTGCCCTTTTTTTCACCTCTTGCACCTTTCTCTTGACCTCCTGTCTCTTTCTTTTATACATCTCCCACTCAATTGCATTTTTTCCCTGCAAAAATCGTCCAAATGCCTCTCTCTTCTCTTTCACTAATACTCTTACTTCTTCATCCCACCACTCACTACCCTTTCTAATCAACCCATCTCCCACTCTTCTCATGCCACAAGCATCTTTTGCGCAATCCATCACTGATTCCCTAAATACATCCCATTCCTCCCCCACTCCCCTTGCTTCCATTGTTCTCACCTTTTTCCATTCTGTACTCAGTCTCTCCTGGTACTTCCTCACACAAGTCTCCTTCCCAAGCTCACTTACTCTCACCACCCTCTTCACCCCAACATTCACTCTTCTTTTCTGAAAACCCATACAAATCTTCACCTTAGCCTCCACAAGATAATGATCAGACATCCCTCCAGTTGCACCTCTCAGCACATTAACATCCAAAAGTCTCTCTTTCGCGCGCCTGTCAATTAACACGTAATCCAATAACGCTCTCTGGCCATCTCTCCTACTTACATAAGTATACTTATGTATATCTCGCTTTTTAAACCAGGTATTCCCAATCATCAGTCCTTTTTCAGCACATAAATCTACAAGCTCTTCACCATTTCCATTTACAACACTGAACACCCCATGTATACCAATTATTCCCTCAACTGCCATGTTACTCACCTTTGCATTCAAATCACCCATCACTATAACCCGGTCTCGTGCATCAAAACCACTAACACACTCATTCAGCTGCTCCCAAAACACTCGCCTCTCATGATCTTTCTTCTCATGCCCAGGTGCATATGCACCAATAATCACCCATCTCTCTCCATCAACTTTCAGTTTTACCCATATTAATCGAGAATTTACTTTCTTACATTCTATCACATACTCCCACAACTCCTGTTTCAGGAGTATTGCTACTCCTTCCCTTGCTCTTGTCTTCTCACTAACCCCTGACTTTACTCCCAAGACCTTCCCAAACCACTCTTCCCCTTTACCCTTGAGCTTCGTTTCACTCAGAGCCAAAACATCCAGGTTCCTTTCCTCAAACATACTACCTATCTCTCCTTTTTTCACATCTTGGTTACATCCACACACATTTAGGCACCCCAATCTGAGCCTTCGAGGAGGATGAGCACTCCCCGCGTGACTCCTTCTGTTTCCCATTTTAGAAAGTTAAAAAAGTACAAGGAGGGGAGGATTTCTGGCCCCCCGCTCCCGTCCCCTCTAGTCGCTTTCTACGACACGCGAGGAATGCGTGGGAAGTATTCTTTCACCCCTATCCCCAGGGATAATATATATATATATATATATATATATATATATATATATATATATATATATATATATATATATATATACACACACATACACACACATACACACACATACACACACATACGCACATATACACACACACACACATACATATATATACATATGAAAAATGTAAGAAACAATTTAGAAAACTGAAACTTCTAGCTTGAAATGAAATGAAAAATGAATGTCACATACTGGTTCAACCTCTGGCTATGTAAAAAGGAGATGTATAATTTATTTACACAAACGTCAATAGTAGTTCTCATCAATTTAACCACTGTATCAATAAGCTTCAATGTCTAAGCTACATTTTTTCCAATTTCACTATTTTCTTGTCAAAGCACCATGTATGAAAACTATCACTCCAGTAACACAACTATAACATTTACTTCCCCTTTAAAAAAGTTCTGGGGAAGTCTGTCTCGATACACTGCGGGACACTCTACCACCTGGCGAGGTTTGTGTTGCAATGGTTCTTGATTCACAAACGTAGTAGCATCACTGGTGGGCCAAGGTAGAACTGACTTGCTCCTTGAGAAACACAAATATACACATTCATCCCTGGGGATAGGGGAGAAAGAATACTTCCCACGTATTCCCTGCGTGTCGTAGAAGGCGACTAAAAGGGAGGGGAGCGGGGGGCTGGAAATCCTCCCCTCTCGGTTTTTTTTAATTTTCCAAAAGAAGGGACAGAGACAGGGGCCAGGTGAGGATATTCACTCAAAGGTCCAGTCCTCTGTTCTTAACGCAACCTCGCTAATGCGGGAGAATATATACACATACATACACATACATACATGGGGTGTTCAGTGTTGTAAACGGAAATGGTGAAGAGCTTGTAGATTTATTTATAGGTATGTATATTTGCGTGTGTGGATGCGTATGTATATACATGTGTATGGGGGTGGGTTGGGCCATTTCTTTCGTCTGTTTCCTTGCGCTACCTCGCAAATGCGGGAGACAGCGACAAAGCAAAATAAATAAAATAAATAAATATATATATATATGTTGGGGTGAAGAGAGTGGTGAGAGTAAGTGAGCTTGGGAAGGAGACTTGTGTGAGGAAGTACCAGGAGAGACTGAGTACAGAATGGAAAAAGGTGAGAACAAAGGAGGTAAGGGGAGTGAGGGAGGAATGGGATGTATTTAGGTAAGCAGTGATGGCTTGCGCAAAAGATGCTTGTGGCATGAGAAGAGTGGGAGGTGGGTTGATTAGAAAAGGTAGTGAGTGGTGGGATGAAGAAGTAAGATTATTAGTGAAAGAGAAGAGAGAGGCATTTGGACGATTTTTGCAGGGAAAAAATGCAAATGACTGGGAGAGGTATAAAAGAAAGAGGCAGGAGGTCAAGAGAAAGGTGCAAGAGGTGAAAAAGAGTGCAAATGAGAGTTGGGGTGAGAGTATCATTAAATTTTAGGGAGAATAAAAAGATGTTTTGGAAGGAGGTAAATAAAGTGCGTAAGACAAGGGAGCAAATGGGAACTTCAGTGAAGGGGGCTAATAGGGAGGTGAAAACAAGTAGTGGTGACGTGAGAAGGAGATGGAGTGAGTATTTTGAAGGTTTGTTGAATGTGTTTGATGATAGAGTGGCAGATATAGGGTGTTTTGGTCGAGGTGGTGTGCAAAGTGAGAGGGTTAGGGAAAATGATTTGGTAAATAGAGAAGAGGTAGTAAAAGCTTTACGGAAGATGAAAGCCGGTAAGGCAGCAGGTTTGGATGGTATCGTAGTGGAATTTATTCAAAAAGGGGGTGACTGTATTGTTGACTGGTTGGTAAGGTTATTTAATGTATGTATGATTCATGGTGAGGTGCCTGAGGATTGGCGGAATGCTTGCATAGTGCCATTGTACAAAGGCAAAGGGGATAAGAGTGAGTGCTCAAATTACAGAGGTATAAGTTTGTTGAGTATTCCTGGTAAATTACATGGGAGGGTATTGATTGAGAGGGTGAAGGCATGTACAGAGCATCAGATTGGGGAAGAGCAGTGTGGTTTCAGAAGTGGTAGAGGATGTGTGGATCAGGTGTTTGCTTTGAAGAATGTATGCGAGAAATACTTAGAAAAACAAATGGATTTGTATGTAGCGTTTATGGATCTGGAGAAGGCATATGATAGAGTTGATAGAGATGCTCTGTGGAAGGTTTTAAGAATATATGGTGTGGGAGGCAATTTGTTAGAAGCATTGAAAAGTTTTTATCGAGGATGTAAGGCATGTGTACGTGTAGGAAGAGAGGAAAGTGATTGGTTCTCGGTGAATGTGGGTTTGCTGCAGGGGTGTGTGATGTCTCCATGGTTGTTTAATTTGTTTATGGATGGGGTTGTTAGGGAGGTGAATGCAAGAGTTTTGGAAAGAGGGGCAAGTATGAAGTCTGTTGTGGATGAGAGAGCTTGGGAAGTGAGTCAGTTGTTGTTCGCTGATGATACAGCACTGGTGGCTGATTCATGTGAGAAACTGCAGAAGCTGGTGACTGAGTTTGGTAAAGTGTGTGAAAGAAGAAAGTTAAGAGTAAATGTGAATAAGAGCAAGGTTATTAGGTACAGTAGGGTTGAGGGTCAAGTCAATTGGGAGGTAAGTTTGAATAGAGAAAAACTAAAGGAAGTAAAGTGTTTTAGATATCTGGGAGTGGATCTGGCAGCGGATGGAACCATGGAAGCGGAAGTGAATCATAGGGTGGGGGAGGGGGCGAAAATTCTGGGAACATTGAAGAATGTTTGGAAGTCGAGAACATTATCTCCGAAAGCAAATATGGCTATGTTTGAAGGAATAGTGGTTCCAACAATGTTGTATGGTTGCGAGGCATGGGCTATGGATAGAGATGTGCCCAGGAGGTGGATGTGCTGGAAATGAGATGTTTGAGGACAATATGTGGAGTGAGGTGGTTTGATTGAGTAATTAATGTAAGGGTAAGAGAGATGTGTGGAAATGAAAAGAGTGTGGTTGAGAGAGCAGAAGAGGATGTTTTGAAATGGTTTGGTCACATGGAGAGAATGAGTGAGGAAAGATTGACAAAGAGGATATATGTGTCAGAGGTGGAGGGAATGAGAAGTGGGAGACCAAATTGGAGGTGGAAAGATGGAGTGAAAAAGATTTTGAGTGATCGGGGCCTGAACATGCAGGAGGGTGAAAGGCGTGCAAGAAATAGAGTGAATTGGAACGATGTGGTATACCGGGGTCGACTTGCTGTCAATGGATTGAACCAGGGCATGTGAAGCGTCTGGGGTAAACCATGGAAAGTTGTGTGGGGCCTGGATGTGGAAAGGGAGCTGTGGTTTCGCTGCATTATTACATGACAGCTACAGACTGAGTGTGAACGAATGGGGCCTTTGTTGTCTTTTCCTAGCACTACCTTGCACACATGAGGGGGGAGGGGGTTGTTATTCCATGTGTGGCGGGGTGGCGATGGGAACAAATAAAGGCAGACAGTATGAATTATGTAAATGTGTATATATGTATGTCTGTGTGTGTATATATATGTGTACATTGAGATGTATAGGTATGTATATTTGCGTGTGTGGGTGTGTATGTATATACATGTGTATGTGGGCGGGTTGGGCCATCCTTTCATCTGTTTCCTTGCACTACCTCGCAAAAGCGGGAGACAGCGACAAAGCAAAAAAGAAAAAAAAAAAAATATATATATGTATATATATATATATATATATATATATATATATATATATATATATACATACATGGGGTGTTCAGTGTTGTAAATGGAAATGGTGAAGAGCTTGTAGATTTGTGCTGAAAAAGGACTGGTGATTGGGAATACCTGGCTTCAAAAGAGAGATATACATAAGTATATGTATGTAAGTAGGAGAGATGGACAGAGAGCGTTATTGGATTACGTGTTAATTGACAGGCGCGCGAAAGAGAGACTTTTGGATGTTAATGTGCTGAGAGGTGCAACTAGAGGGATGTCTGATCATTATCTTGTGGAGGCTAAGGTGAAGATTTGTATGGGTTTTCAGAAAAGAAGAGTGAATGTTGGGGTGAAGAGGGTGGTGAGAGTAAGTGAGCTTGGGAAGGAGACTTGTGTGAGGAAGTACCAGGAGAGACTGAGTACAGAATGGAAAAAGGTGAGAACAAAGGAAGGTAAGGGGAGTGGGGGAGGAATGGGATGTATTTAGGGAATCAGTGATGGATTGCGCAAAAGATGCTTGTGGCATGAGAAGAGTGGGAGGTGGGTTGATTAGAAAGGGTAGTGAGTGGTGGGATGAAGAAGTAAGAGTATTAGTGAAAGAGAAGAGAGAGGCATTTGGACGATTTTTGCAGGGAAAAAATGCAAATGAGTGGGAGATGTATAAAAGAAAGAAGCAGGAGGTCAAGAGAAAGGTGCAAGAGGTGAAAAAAAGGGCAAATGAGAGTTGGGGTGAGAGAGTATCATTAAATTTTAGGGAGAATAAAAAGATGTTCTGGAAGGAGGTAAATAAAGTGCATAAGACAAGGGAGCAAATGGGAACTTCAGTGAAGGGTGCAAATGGGGAGGTGATAACAAGTAGTGGTGATGTGAGAAGGAGATGGAGTGAGTATTTTGAAGGTTTGTTGAATGTGTTTGATGATAGAGTGGCAGATATAGGGTGTTTTGGTCGAGGTGGTGTGCAAAGTGAGAGGGTTAGGGAAGATGATTTGGTAAACAGAGAAGAGGTAGTAAAAGCTTTGCGGAAGATGAAAGCCAGCAAGGCAGCAGGTTTGGATGGTATTGCAGTGGAATTTATTAAAAAAGGGGGTGACTGTATTGTTGACTGGTTGGTAAGGTTATTTAATGTATGTATGACTCATGGTGAGGTGCCTGAGGATTGGCGGAATGCGTGCATAGTGCCATTGTACAAAGGCAAAGGGGGTAAGAGTGAGTGCTCAAATTACAGAGGTATAAGTTTGTTGAGTATTCCTGGTAAATTATATGGGAGGATATTGATTGAGAGGGTGAAGGCAGGTACAGAGCATCAGATTGGGGAAGAGCAGTGTGGTTTTAGAAGTGCTAGAGGATGTGTGGATAAGGTGTTTGCTTTGAAGAATGTATGTGAGAAATACTTAGAAAAGCAAAAGGATTTGTATGTAGCATTTATGGATCTGGAGAAGGCATATGATAGAGTTGATAGAGATGCTCTGTGGAAGGTACTAAGAATATATGGTGTGGGAGGCAAGTTGTTAGAAGCAGTGAAAAGTTTTTATCGAGGATGTAAGGCATGTGTACGTGTAGGAAGAGAGGAAAGTGATTGGTTCTCAGTGAATGTAGGTTTGCGGCAGGGGTGTGTGATGTCTCCATGGTTGTTTAATTTGTTTATGGATGGGGTTGTTAGGGAGGTGAATGCAAGAGTTTTGGAAAGAGGGGCAAGTATGAAGTCTGTTGTGGATGAGAGAGCTTGGGAAGTGAGTCAGTTGTTGTTCGCTGATGATACAGCGCTGGTGGCTGATTCATGTGAGAAACTGCAGAAGCTGGTGACTGAGTTTGGTAAAGTGTGTGAAAGAAGAAAGTTAAGAGTAAATGTGAATAAGCGCAAGGTTATTAGGTACAGTAGGGTTGAGGGTCAAGTCAGTTGGGAGGTGAGTTTGAATGGGCGAAAATTCTGGGAGCCTTGAAGAATGTGTGGAAGTCGAGAACATTATCTCGGAAAGCAAAAATGGGTATGTTTGAAGGAATAGTGGTTCCAACGATGTTGTATGGTTGCGAGACGTGGGCTATGGATAGAGTTGTGCGCAGGAGGATGGATGTGCTGGAAATGAGATGTTTGAGGACAATATGTGGTGTGAGGTGGTTTGATCGAGTAAGTAATGTAAGGGTAAGAGAGATGTGTGGAAATAAAAAGAGCGTGGTTGAGAGAGCAGAAGAGGGTGTTTTGAAATGGTTCGGGCACATGGAGAGAATGAGTGAGGAAAGATTGACCAAGAGAATATATGTGTCGGAGGTGGAGGGAACGAGGAGAAGAGGGAGACCAAATTGGAGGTGGAAAGATGGAGTGAAAAAGATTTTGTGTGATCGGGGCCTGAACATGCAGGAGGGTGAAAGGAGGGCAAGGAATAGAGCGAATTGGAGCGATGTGGTATACCGGGGTTGACGTGGTGTCAGTGGATTGAATCAAGGCATGTGAAGCGTCTGGGGTAAACCATGGAAAGCTGTGTAGGTATGTATATTTGCGTGTGTGGACGTATGTATATACATGTGTATGGGGGTGGATTGGGCCATTTCTTTCGTCTGTTTCCTTGCGCTACCTCGCAAATGCAAATGTATATATATATATATATATATATATATATATATATATATATAATATATACTTTCTTTCATTCAAACTATTCGACATTTCCTGCACTAGCGAGGTAGCGTTAAAAACAGAGAAAAAAAAAAGGCCACATTCATTCACACTCAGTCTCTAGCTGTCATGTATAATGCACAGAAACCACAGCTCCCTTTCCACATCCAGGCCCCACAAAACTTTCCATGGTTTATCCCAGACGCTTCACATGCCCTGGTTCAATCCACTGACAGGACGTCGACCCCAGTATACCACATCATTCCAATTCACTCTATTCCTTGCACGCACTTCAACCTCCTGCTTCTTCAGGCCCCGATGACTCAAAATCTTTTTTACTCCATCTTTCCACCTCCAATTTGGTCTCCCACTTCTCCTCGTTCCCTTCACCTCCAACACATATATCCTCTTGGTCAATCTCTCCTCACCAATTCTCTCTATGTGACCAAACCATTGCAAAACACCCTCTTCTGCTCTCTCAACCATGCTCTTTTTATTACCACACATCTCTTACCCTTTCATTACTTACTCGATCAAACCATCTCACACCATATATTGTCCTCAAACATCTCATTTCCAGCACAACCACCCTCCTCCACACAGCTCTATCTATAGCCAATGCCTTGCAACCATATAACATTGTTGGAACCACTATTCCTTCAAACATACCCATTTTTGCTTTCCGAGATAACGTTCTCGAGTTCCACACATTCTTCAAGGTTCCCAGAACTTTCACCCCTTTCCCCATCCCATGACTCACTTCCACTTCCATGGTTCCATCCGCTGCCAAATCCACTCCCAGGTATCTAAAACACTTCACTTCCTCCACTTTTTCTCCATTCAAACTTATTTCCTAATTAACTTGTCCCTCAACCCTACTGTACCTAATAACCTTGCTCTTATTCACATCTACTCTTAACTTTCTTCTTTCACACACTTTACCAAACTCAGTCACCAGCTTCTGCAGTTTCTCACATGAATCAGCCACCAGCGCTGTATCATCAGCGAACAACTGACTCACTTCCCAAGCTCTCTCATCCACAACAGACTTCATACTTGCCCCTATCTCCAAAACTCTTGCATTCACCTCCCTGACATCCCCATCGATAAACAAATTAAACAACCATGGAAACATCACGCACCCCTGCTGCAAACAAACATTCACTGAGAACCAATCACTTTCCTCTCTTCCCACAAGTACACATGCCTTACATCCTTGATAAAAACTTTTCACTGCTTCTAACAACTTGCCTCCCACTCCATATATTCTTAATACCTTCCACAAAGCATCTCTATCAACTCTATCATATGCCTTCTCCAGATCCATAAATGCTACATACAAATCCATTTGCTTTTATAAGTATTTCTCACATACATTCTTTAAAGCAAACACCTTATCCACACATCCTCTAGCACTTCTAAAACCATACTGCTCTTCTCCAATCTGATGCTCTGTACATGCCTTCATACTCTCAATCAATACCCTCCCATATAATTTCCCTAGAATACTTAACAAACTTATACCTCTGTAATTTGAGCACTCACTTTCATCCCCTTTGCCTTTGTACAATGGCACTATGCAAGCATTCTGTCAATCCTCAGGCACCTCACTATGAGTCATACATACATTAAATAACCTTACCAACCAGTCAACAATACAGTCACCCCCTTTTTTAATAAATTCCACTGTAATACCATCCAAACCCGCTGCCTTGCCACCTTTCATCTTCCGCAAAGCTTTTACTACCTCTTCTCTCTTTACTAAATCATTCTTCCTAACCCTCTCACTTTGCACACCACCTCGACCAAAACACCCTTATATCTGCCACTCTATCATCAAACACCTTCAACAAACTTTCAAAATACTCACTCCATCTCCTTCTCATATCACCACTACTTGTTATCACCTCCCCATTAGCCCTCTTTACTGATGTTCCCATTTGTTCCCTTGTCCTACGCACTTTATTTACCTCCTTCCAAGACATCTTTTTATTCTCCCTAAAATTCAATGATAATCTCTCACCCCAACTCTCATTTGCCCTCTTTTTTACCTTTTGCACCTTTCTCTTGACCTGCCTCTTTCTTTTATACATCTCCCAGTCATTTGCATTATTTCCCTGCAAAAATCTTCCAAATGCCTCTCTCTTCTCTTTCACTAATAATCTTACTTCTTCATCCCACCACTCAAGACCCTTTCTAATCTGCTGAAATACCTTGGAAAGACTGTGCATGTTCTCCATTCAAACCTCAAGAATCATAAATATACTGCACAGAGAAAACTGGTTTTGCTATAGTATAATCTGTTCTATTCTGTGACAAAAAGCAGACAGAGACGCATGTTACAGCCATTCCGGCATGTTTAGGATGGAACAACATCAGTTGAGCACCAAACTACTTTAATGAGGTGGTTCCATCTTCCCTAGGTGATTATTTTATGACTGAAGTCAAACCATCCCTTGGTGATCAGTTTTTAAGAATTTCAACAGCTTGAAACAAAATAAATCAAACAATACAGGTTGTACCTCCTTAATTCAGCAACTTTGGAACCTACCCATTGCTGAACCAGAGAAAATGCCAGAAAACAGAAATTGATCCCTGAGTCACACACAGTTGACGACCTGATCTCATAGTGCTCACACAAAGTCTTTACAGAAGTTCCTTTATCCAATTTTTTCAGTAACTCCACCTCTTCAAGCATAGATAAAGATTTATGTTTATGCTTATTAGCACCATCACCCTCTTCTGCATCTCTTGGTCTTTTGGATGACATCCTGAAGGGCGAAAATACAGCTCAGCTCCCGTGTAAACAGATTTTGGCACCTTAGTGCTGCTAACAGCACCACTCTGGTGGGAGATCCACAAACTAATAACTACTGGCAGCAGATTCAAAATGTGCTAGACCATGGGAGTTGCCAGATCGCATAGCGCTGGACTAAAGAGGTACAACCTGTACTAGCATTTATCTCAATCCCTCATACCTAAGACTAACCAACAAATATTACTGCAGTCAACTCCACATTCAAGATGTCTAAATATGATAAACATACATTCCGCTACTTGGTTAGAATGGCAACTTTACATATCTGCAACTACATTGTACTTCAGTGCAGATATCAGCCTCTACAAGCAAAACTTTATACCTGACATAAAGTGTGCATAAATAGAAAATTGTCTCTCGATAGGAGGAGTTACAATCTAGACCAAGTATTATAATACTTCCAACCACCAAAAAGTATATTAATCATACTGACTCTAGACTGGTTTGTTTTGTTTATTATTGCTTATTACAAGCTTAGATCTTAGTTTGGCTTTCTTAAATCTGGAGTAACTGATATTATAAGCTAGACACTAAATGATGACATAACCAATTTATCCACTAGTGCAGTGGTTAAAATTTCCTGTAAATTTTGTGGCCCATCTTACAATTTTAGCATAGCCTCTCATGCTGTATGGTACTGTGCAGAAGGCTCCTAAAACTATCACTTCCTACCAGGTCATCTGACAGTGCAGTGCATCACCCTAATGAAATCCAATCATTAGAAGCAAAAGTCTTTTTAACAATATCTAGTGATGCATCATACCTTACACTATGAATTATCGTAGTTACAATGTACTGTATACTAATCTATTGATTTACCTTCTTGAAGATATTAATAAGAGTCCTTGCCAGTTTCTTATCCTGTGTATTGAATATCACCTGATGTAGAATACCCAAAGCAGTAACCCCAACAACCTGAGGTTGATAATCACACCACCATCCTTCAAGACTGCTTTGCTCCAGCTGCAAAAGTAAACATAGAATTGTTAAATATTTGAATACTGCAAATACTACAATATTCTTTGTAAATTAGCTCTGTTGAAATATTGAGGAGGTATATCAATATTTCACACAGATGTGCTCTTGATTTACTGTGATGTAACAGAGTTCACACAAATAATGGGTTAAGCACGATTTGTAAAGGTATCACTGTGTAAGATTCTTTAATAATCTACTCCTAGTTTCATTTGTATGTTTAAAAGTAGCCCTAATCTCAGAGAAACACTGTCACTTAAAGTGCAGCTGATCAGGGATGCACAATTTTAGAGACTTGAAGGGGAGAATTCCTGAGAATTATGAGGAAACATGTGAGAAGTTGAATGATATTCTTAAAAGTGCTTTCACAGTACAGAACAATATGGCTCCATTATTACAAACTTCAGAGAGGTAAGAAGTCTTGGTGCGTATGGATATTGACAGAAATGATATTTTCAAACTATCAAAGCAACTTGACCCATAAAGGGACTATTGTCCTAGTAAACTTTCCTCACATGTACTAAAGAAATATACAGAGGCACATGCTAGACCACATGAAATACTGATCAACATGTCACTAGTGCAATGGGTGCTTCCAAAGATGTGGAAAAGGGCAAATGTTGTGCCCATATTCAACCCTTTCAAAAATTCTGGAATTTCCCAGCATGTGGGTATATCAAAAACATAGTCTTATCAATCAATAGGAAACAACAAGAGAAGTTAAGAACAAAATTAAAGCAAACTTACATTATGTGGTGATGTAGTGACACTTTTAATTTCAAACGCTCACCAAATTCTTTTAATTAGCTAGTTGTACTGTATTGGGAGGAAGTTTTGCACTTGTGGGGCCCCATCTCTTGAACACTCTCTACTCTCATATAACCTCTTAAAATTATCTATGCTACCTGCATGAACCATGTCTTTAGTCAATCTGTTCCATACATTCACTACTCATATGCTATAAAAGTATTTCTTTACATCCTTATTTACATTTGTTTTATTCATTTCAATGTATGTTCTTAGGATGCTCTATCCATATGTCTCTTAAAGACCTGTCAACTTCACCAATTTCTTTTAAAACTTAAAGGATGTGACAGGGTCACCCTTCACTCTTCTCTCGTCCAAGGTGGGTATATCTAAAGCCTCCAGCCTTTCCCTATAGCTTAGCTTTCTTAATTCTGGTATCTTTTTGTTGCCCTCCTCTGGACTTTATCAGTTCTTTGTACGCTGATGCAATATTCCTCAATTTTTAATTCCTTTAAGACCAATGCAACATCTCTAATGATGCACTGGCTACATTATTGCTGTTGACATGAGTTACCATGTCATCAGTGGCTAATGCCGAACATGTTTAGTCAACACAATTCACACTTGTTTTTGTTTTCAATTCATAACAGTAACACACTTCATACTTTTGCACATTCTTTGAAACATGATACCCATAGAATAATTGGATAATGATTTTGTAAAATGTTTCAATATGCACCATACAGATTTTACATATGGCTTATTCGTGAAATTTTAGACATATTTACTCGTGACATTTCATTTACATAATTTTCAAATATATATATCATTCGGTTTCACAAAAAGTTTTGTTATTCAATACACAATGACCAGAGCCATCTACATATATGCCTGACATCAACCACTCTACAACATTCTACTCTCCTTTCAATCATAATCAAGATAATTTTCCTATTATGATCAAACTCATGTCCAACATCAACCATTCCATAATACCCCAGAAAAAATCACCACTTTGCCGACACAAATATGCATGGCAAGTTGTGGAATTCAGAAGGTAAACATGCTTGGAAGGGACAGGACTGTACCTTCTTCTGTTATGTGGATAACTAACACCACAAGATATATCTGATGCTAATTATAGTTGCTAGCAACATGTGGCATCTCTGTATACTGATAAAGCAAGCCTTGAATTTCAATGATTGCAGTACGAGGCAGCAAGTAAAAGTATGGTTGCAGTAGTCATGCTGAGAATATGAAACTATGTTTACAGAAGTCAAGAGGTTAAAAAAGGTGACTGGAAAATAGTGCTGAACCACCACCCATTTTTGCTTTCCGAGATAATGTGCTCGACTTCCACACATTCTTGAAGGCTCCCAGAATTTTCACCCCCTCCCCCACCCTATGATTCACTTCTGCTTCCATGGTTCCATCTGCTGCCAAATCCACTCCCAGATATCTAAAACACTTTACTTCCACCAGTTTTTCTCCATTCAAACTTACCTCCCAATTGACTTGACCCTCAACCCTACTGTACCTAATAACTTTGCTCTTATTCACATTTACTCTCAACTTTCTTCTTTCACATACTTTACCAAACCCAGTCACCAGCTTCTGCAGTTTCTCACATGAATCAGCCACCAGCGCTGTATCATCAGCTAACAACAACTGACTCACTTCCCAAGCTCTCTCATCCACAACAGACTGCATACTTGCCCCTCTTTCCAAAACCCTTGCATTCACCTCCCTAACAATCCCATCCATAAACAAATTAAACAACCATGGAGACATCACACACCCCTGCCGCAAACCTACATTCATTGAGAACTAATCACTTTCCTCTCTTCTTACACGTACACATGCCTTACATCCTTGATGAAAAATTTTTTTTATCATACTATTATTCTCTCCAAACAATGCCAAAGGTTTCCTTCACGATGACTTTACAGATGCAAAATTTTTTTGATGACAGTTTATTCATAAATAAAGCATAATGTATGTATGTGAGAAATACTTAGAAAAGCAAATGGATTTGTATGTAGCGTTTATGGATCTGGAGAAGGCATATGATAGAGTTGATAGAGATGCTCTGTGGAAGGTATTAAGAATATATGGTGTGGGAGGCAAGTTGTTAGAAGCAGTGAAAAGTTTTTATCGAGGATGTAAGGCATGTGTACGTGTAGGAAGAGAGGAAAGTGATTGGTTCTCGTGAATGTAGGTTTGCGGCAGGGGTGTGTGATGTCTCCATGGTTGTTTAATTTGTTTATGGATGGGGTTGTTAGGGAGGTGAATGCAAGAGTTTTGGAAAGAGGGGCAAGTATGAAGTCTGTTGGGGATAAGAGAGCTTGGGAAGTGAGTCAGTTGCTGTTCGCTGATGATACAGCGCTGGTGGCTGATTCATGTGAGAAACTGCAGAAGCTGGTGACTGAGTTTGGTAAAGTGTGTGAAAGAAGAAAGTTAAGAGTAAATGTGAATAAGAGCAAGGTTATTAGGTACGGTAGGGTTGAGGGTCAAGTCAATTGGGAGGTGAGTTTGAATGGAGAAAAACTGGAGGAAGTAAAGTGTTTTAGATATCTGGGAGTGGATCTGGCAGTGGATGGAACCATGGAAGCGGAAGTGGATCATAGGGTGGGGGAGGGGGCGAAAATTCTGGGAGCCTTGAAGAATGTGTGGAAGTCGAGAACATTATCTCGGAAAGCAAAAATGGGTATGTTTGAGGGAATAGTGGTTCCAACAATGTTGTATGGTTGCGAGGCGTGGACTATGGATAGAGTTGTGCGCAGGAGGATGGATGTGCTGGAAATGAGATGTTTGAGGACAATGTGTGGTGTGAGGTGGTTTGATCGAGTAAGTAACGTAAGGGTAAGAGAGATGTGTGGAAATAAAAAGACCATGGTTGAGAGAGCAGAAGAGGGTGTTTAGAAATGGTTTGGGCACATGGAGAGAATGAGTGAGGAAAGATTGACCAAGAGGATATATGTGTCGGAGGTAGAGGGAACGAGGAGAAGAGGGAGACCAAATTGGAGGTGGAAAGATGGAGTGAAAAAGATTTTGTGTGATCGGGGCCTGAACATGCAGGAGGGTGAAAGGAGGGCAAGGAATAGAGTGAATTGGAGCGATGTGGTATACCGGGGTTGACGTGCTGTCAGTGGATTGAATCAAGGCATGTGAAGCATCTGGGGTAAACCATGGAAAGCTGTGTAGGTATGTATATTTGCGTGTGTGGACGTATGTATATACATGTGTATGGGGGTGGGTTGGGCCATTTCTTTCGTCTGTTTCCTTGCGCTACCTCGCAAACGTGGGAGACAGCGACAAAGCAAAAAAAAAAAAAAATGTTAATATATGAGGATTAAATCAGCAAAGTGTTCTCTCTTCTTTCACACTTAACTGCCTTTTCCTGCATTAATGAGGTAGCACCAAGAAAAGATGAAGGCCACAACCGCTCACATCCATTCTTAAGCTGTCACGTGTAATGCACCAAAACCACAGTTCTCTATCCACATCCTGGTCCCACAGGCCTTTTGCATGGTTTACCCCAGATGTTTCAAATGCCATGGTTCAGTCCACTGACTGCACATCAACCCCAATATACCACATCATTCTAATTCACTCTATCCCGGTAAGCCTTCCCCTCTTCTGTATATTCAGGGCCCAATCACTCAAATCTTTTTCACTCCATCCTTACATCTCCAATTTGGTATCCTGGTTCTTCTTCTTGCCTCCATTTCTGATATAAGACCTTTTGGTCATCCTTTCCTTGCTCATTCTCTCCATATATCAACACCATTTCAGCACATCCTCTTCTGCTCTCTCAACCACACTCGTTTCATTACCACACATCTCTCTAAACCTTTCCTTACTCAATTCATCAAATCCTTCACACCATATATTGCCCTCACATACTTCATTTCCAACATATCCACCTTCTTTATCAGAGCCATATCTATAGCCCATGCCTCAGAGCCATGTAATATTGCTGGAACTACTATTCCTTCAAACATACCCATTTTCGCCCTCTCAAATAACATTACCTCTTTCCACATGTTCTTTAGCACTCCTAGAACCTTTGCCCACTACCCCACCCCATGACTTACTTCCACTTCCATGGTTCCATTCATTGCCATGTCTACTCCCAAATATCTAAAACACTTTATTCCTCCAATTTTTCTTCATTCAAACTTATACCCTTGTGATGTGTTCTATCCTTCCAAAAATGTAATGAATGATGAAAGTCTGATCTTTTTCATGGATGTCTAGCTTTAAAACAATATATCTTTAGCAAGGGGAATCATTTCTAAAAGTCTTAAGTTATATGATTCTGAATCAGACTTTGTACTGGTCACATAAATTGTCCACAAAGGTGCAACATGATGGTCCACTTGGATTATCTATTTCTGCAGTGATGAAGCTGATAAAACCATACTTTGATGTAAGGAACAGTCCTCAAGTCTAAAGTTCTTTATTTCAAAATGGTACAAGCCTGAAAATAAACATTCCACAAAATAAAAAGAGAACATGCGATACTTCAAAACCATCATGGATGAATAGAAGAACAGGAGGACTAATTTGCCAAAAGGAGAAAACATACAAGAAATTCAAATCAATGGGAACCAATGAAAATCACCAGGAATTAATCAAAATCTAAAGAGAGTGTAAGAAGGTCATAAGACAGAGCAACCAAGAAAAAGAAAAAAATTTCATTGAAAGTTAGGAATAATCATAAGGAATTCTTCAAATATATACATAAGACAAAGGAAGACAGTAAAAGAAGGAATTTGACCAATGTGAAATGATCATGACACACTAACTACTGAAGACAAGGAAATACTAAATCATTCCTTTAACTCCATACTCACAATTAAAGAAACATCTCGAATACTGCAACCAATAAAAATATTTCAAGGATCTGATGAAGAGTTGAAGATTGGAGAAATAAAAAACTCTGAAGTACTTCACTTCCAGGACCAACTAAATCCTAATAAATCCAACAGCCCAAACAACTTAGCTGGATCCAAGATCTTTAAAGGAGGTCAGGAGACAGCTGATATACCCCATAACAAAAATATTCAACAAATCTCTGTCTGAAAGTCAGGTGCCAACTGAATTGAAACGAGCAAATGTCACTCCTATCCATAAGAAATGAGACAAAAAGGGGTGCTTTGAACGACCACCCAATTAGCCTCATGTCAGGGTTAAGTAAAATGATAGAAAAAATAATACATGATAAAACTGTCACATTTCTCGAACACAAAATCATATCCTTTAACTCCATACTCACATTTAAAGAAACATCTCGAATACCACAACCAATAAAAATATTTCAAGGATCTGATAAAGAGTTGAAGATTAGAGAAATAAAAAGCTCTGAAGTACTTCACTTCCAGGACCAACTAAATCCTAATAAATCCAACAGCCCAAACAACTTAGCTGGATCCAAGATCTTTAAAGGAGGTCAGGAGACAGCTGATATACCCCCATAACAAAAATATTCAACAAATCTCTGTCTGAAAGTCAGGTGCCAACTGAATTGAAACGAGCAAATGTCAATCCTATCCATAAAAAATGAGACAAAAAGGGGTGCTTTGAACGACCACCCAATTAGCCTCACGTCAGGGTTAGGTAAAATGATGGAAAAAATAATACACGATAAAACTGTCACATTTCTCGAACACAAAATCATATCAAACAACCAACACAGTTTCCACAGCAGAAGATTCTGCCTGAAGAATTTGCTGGAATTTTCTAATGTTATCTATCAGGACTGGGAGAAAAAAGTACCGTCTGTTGTAATATATCTGGATTTTCAAAAGGCTTTTGATAAAGTACCTCACAAGAGACTTTTACATAAACTCAAAGCACACAGAATTGGTGAGGAACTCTATACAGTGGGTAGTATTAAGCTACGAAGCCTCACACTGGCTAAACGTAACAAGTGTACCACAGGGGTCGGTAAAGGGAACAATACAGGGATAATGTTGCAGCAGCAAGGAGTTGGTGACAGCTTAAAAAACTGCTGAGCAGAATTACATTTCTTGTCAATTTTAAATTTTTTTGTTTTCACCAGACAACCCAGTCGTAGGCCTGATGTCTGTCTTTCTCATGTAAATCCCCTATTCCTAAGAATGAGGAAGATAGAATTCTACTCCAAGTATTCCTAGCATATCATAGAAAGCAACTAAAAATGATGGAAGAAGGGGCTGGAAACCCTCTCCTTTTTGTATTTCAGTTTCTAAAAGACAGGAGAGAAGAACGAGTCATGGATGGAGAGCTCAGGCTGGAATGTTTGAACATGTGTGGATGCAACCAAAATGAGATGATGTTTATCATACATTTGAAGTTCCAGTCATGGACAAAAGTCCACAAAAAGGCCAGGCCTTAATTGAAACACAGAATGGTTAATGAAGGGGGAAAAAAGGGGAAAAAGAAGAGACAAGGGAAAGTATCTATGAATTCAGAGGTGAAAAATTTGCCTTTTGAAATGAACTGATTGTATGCTTGAGAAAAGGGACCTGGATGTTCTAACTCTTGAGTGAAACAAAGCCCAAAGTAAGGGTTAATGGTTTGGGAATGTCTTTAAGTCAGGGGTCAGTGAGAGGGCAAGAGCTAAAGATGGGGTAGCACTAAATTGAAGCTGAAGCTGAAGTTGTGGGGATGAATGAAAGAGTATAAGGATGTGACCTCCAGATGTGGGTTAAAAACAATAATGGATAAAAAGAGATTGGTGATTATTAATGCTTATACAACTTTCTTTTTCTTTCTTTCATATTATTTACCATTTCCCGCATTATCTATTTTGCTTTGTCGCTGTCTCCCGCGTTAGCGAGGTAGAGCAAGGAAACAGACGAAAGAATGGCCCAATCCGCCCACATACACATGTATATACATACATGTCCACCCATGCACAATATACATACCTATACATCTCAATGTACACATATATATACACACACAGACACATACATATATACCCATGCACACAATTCACACTGTCTGCCCCTATTCATTCCCATCGCCACCTCGCCACACATGGAATACCATCCCCCTCCCCCCTCATGTGTACGAGGTAGCACTAGGAAAAGACAACAAAGGCCCCATTCGTTCACACTCAGTTCCAGCTGTCACGCAATAATGCCCTAAACCACAGCTCCCTTTCCACATCCAGGCCCCACACAACTTTCCATGGTTTACCCCAGATGCTTCACATGCCCTGATTCAATCCAGTGACAGCATGTCAACCCCGGTATACCACATCGATCCAATTCACTCTATTCCTTGCCCGCCTTTCACCCTCCTGCATGTTCAGGCCCCGATCACACAAAATCTTTTTCACTCCATCTTTCCACCTCCAATTTGGTCTCCCACTTCTCGTTCCCTCCACCTCCGACACATATATCCTCTTGGTCAATCTTTCCCCACTCATTCTCTCCATGTGACCAAACCATTTCAAAACACCCTCTTCTGCTCTCTCAACCACGCTCTTTTTATTTCCACACATCTCTCTTACCCTTACATTACTTACTCGATCAAACCACCTCACACCACACATTGTCCTCAAACATCTCATTTCCAGCACATCCACCCTCCTACGCACAACTCTATCCATAGCCCACGCCTCGCAACCATACAACATTGTTGGAACTACTATTCCTTCAAACATACCCATTTTTGCTTTCCGAAATAGTATTCTCGACTTCCACACATTCTTCAAGGCTCCCAGGATTTTCGCCCCCTCCCCCACCCTATGATTCACTTCCGCTTCCATGGTTCCATCCACTGCCAGATCCACTCCCAGATATCTAAAACACTTTACTTCCACCAGTTTTTCTCCATTCAAACTTACCTCCCAATTGACTTGACCCTTATCCCTACTGTACCTAATAACCTTGCGCTTATTCACATTTACTCTTAACTTTCTTCTTTCACACACTTTACCAAACTCAGTCACCAGCTTCTGCAGTTTCTCACATGAATCAGCCACTAGCACTGTATCATCAGCGAACAACAACTGACTCACTTCCCAAGCTCTCTCATCCCCAACACACTTCGTACTTGCCCCTCTTTCCAAAACTCTTGCATTCACCTCCCTAACAACCCCATCCATAAACAAATTAAACAACCATGGAGACATCACACACCCCTGCCGCAAACCTACATTCACTGACAACCAATCACTTTCCTCTCTTCCTACACGTACACATGCCTTACATCCTCGATAAAAAACTTTTCACTGCTTCTAACAACTTGCCTCCCACACCATATATTCTTAATACCTTCCACAGAGCACCTCTATCAACTCTATCATATGCCTTCTCAGATCCATAAATGCTACATACAAATCCATTTGCTTTTCTAAGTATTTCTCACATACATTCTTCAAAGCAAACACCTGATCCACACATCCTCTACCACTTCTGAAACCACACTGCTCTTCCCCAATCTGATGCTCTGTACATGCCTTCACCCTCTCAATCAATACCCTCCCATATAATTTACCAGGAATACTCAACAAACTTATACCTCTGTAATTTGAGCACTCACTCTTATCCCCTTTGCATTTGTACAATGGCACTATGCACGCATTCCGCCAATCCTCAGGCACCTCACCATGAGTCATACATACATTAAATAACCTTACCAACCAGTCAACAATACAGTCACCCCATTTTTAATAAATTCCACTGTAATACCATCCAAACCTGCTGCCTTGCAGGCTTTCATCTTCCGCAAAGCTTTTACTACCTCTTCTCTGTTTACCAAATCATTTTCCCTAACCCTCTCACTTTGCACACCACCTCGACCAAAACACCCTATATCTGCCACTCTATCATCAAACACATTCAACAAACCTTCAAAATACTCACTCCATCTCCTTCTCACATCACCACTACTTGTTATCACCTCCCCATTTGCGCCCTTCACTGAAGTTCCCATTTGCTCCCTTGTCTTACGCACTTTATTTACCTCCTTCCAGAACATCTTTTTATTCTCCATGAAATTTAATGATACTCTCTCACCCCAACTCTCATTTACCCTCTTTTTCACCTCTTGCACCTTTCTCTTGACCTCCTGTCTCTTTCTTTTATACATCTCCCACTCAATTGCATTTTTTCCCTGCAAAAATCGTCCAAATGCCTCTCTCTTCTCTTTCACTAATACTCTTACTTCTTCATCCCACCACTCACTACCCTTTCTAATCAACCCACCTCCCACTCTTCTCATGCCACAAGCATCTTTTGCACAATCCATCACTGATTCCCTAAATACATCCCATTCCTCCCCCACTCCCCTTACTTCCATTGTTCTCACCTTTTTCCATTCTGTACTCAGTCCCTCCTGGTACTTCCTCACACAAGTCTCCTTGCCAAGCTCACTTACTCTCACCACCCTCTTCACCCCAACATTCACTCTTCTTTTCTGAAAACCCATACAAATCTTCACCTTAGCCTCCACAAGATAATGATCAGACTTCCCTCCAGTTGCACCTCTCAGCACATTAACATCCAAAAGTCTCTCTTTCCCGCGCCTGTCAATTAACACGTAATCCAATAACGCTCTCTGGCCATCTCTCCTACTTACATACGTATACTTATGTATATCTCACTTTTTAAACCAGGTATTCCCAATCACCAGTCCTTTTTCAGCACATAAATCTACAAGCTCTTCACCATTTCCATTTACAACACTGAACACCCCATGTATACCAATTATTGTAAGTACATGTATCATAATAATTTTTCAGTAACTGTTGAAATAAGTAAGTAAGTAAGTTTTTATTAGTCAAATTGTAATACTGTACTTAATCCAATTCCTTATTCAATGAGGTGGTTCAGATGTATACAACCCCTTTCTCTCCCAACCAACATCTCCATAACATCTCCGGGCAAAACCATTATAAGTAAAGACATTCACTGTCTCTCGTAAGACTTCCTACACTTGTTTTCATTATATCTTGGGGTCACTTATTTTTAGTATGAATAACTCTTCACTTATGCAATAAGAGTCTATACAAGAAAGCATTTTGCTAACCAAAGTTACACTTTCCAGTTAACTTTTCAGGAACATATTTACATTATTCTGTTATGTGGTGAGCTATATTAATTACTGTACTGCCTCATAAAAAACCACCTCACTCCAAAAGAGTCTATCCTTTCCCTAATACATGTTGTAGTTCAGCCTTGAAGTTTCAGGAACTCCTGCAAAGTTCCTAGGTAACACCAGAACTTTTTCTTAGAAAGGAATACTGAGATAGTTATTGATAAAAAACATTAAATGTACACTCACCTGGCCACACCATCCCAATATTACATTCATCATTTCCTCACGAAGAACTCCATTCCTTGCAACTGTAAATCCATCACAGTCATATGGTTGTCGTACCACAGACTTGGTAAAAAAAAAAGGTTCTTTTAATATCAATGGCAACAGAATTATAATGAACATATATTTTGTATTCAAGCATTCTTTGAGAACTAATTTGCATACTACATTATTCATCAGTATTTTCAGCATAAAGCAACTTTATGAAAAGATAAACCTAATCTTTATGGCTGACTGACTGTAAACTGCACACAGTATAGAAGATTGCTAAGCATGGTTAACACTTTTTGTATTGTACAAAAATTATCAGGATTGGCGGAATGCATGCATAGTGCCATTGTATAAAGGCAAAGCGGACAAAGGTGAGTGCTCAAATTACAGAGGTATAAGTCTATTGAGTATTCCCGGGAAATTATATGGGAGGGTATTGATTGAGAGGGTGAAGGCATGTACAGAGCATCAGACTGGGGAAGAGCAGTGTGGTTTCAGAAGTGGTAGAGGATGTGTGGATTAGGTTTTTACTCTGAAGAATGAATGTGAGAAATACTTAGAAAAGCAAATGGATTTGTATGTAGCATTTATGGATCTGGAGAAGGCATGTGATAGAGTTGATAGAGATGCTCTGTGGAAGGTATTAAGAATATATGGTGTGGGAGGCAAGTTGTTAGAAGCAGTGAGAAGTTTCTATCGAGGATGTAAGGCACATGTACGAGTAGGAAGAAAGAAAAGTGATTGGTTCTCAGTGAATGTAGGTTTGCGGCAGGGGTGTGTGATGTCTCCATGGATGTTTAATTTGTTTATGGATGGGGTTGTTAGGGAGGTGAATGCAAGAGTTTTGGAGAGAGGGGCAAGTATGCAGTCTGTTGTGGATGAGAGAGCTTGGGAAGTGAGTCAGTTGTTGTTTGCTGATGATACAGCGCTGGTGGCTGTCTCGGATGATAAACTGCAGAAGCTGGTGACTGAGTTTGGTAAAGTGTGAGAAAGAAAAAAGCTGAGAGTAAATGCGAATAAGAGCAAGGTTAGTAGGTACAGTTGGGTTGAGGGACGAAGTCAATTGGGAGGTAAGTTTGAATGGAGAAAAACTGGAGGAAGTGAGGTGCTTTAGATATCTGGGAGTGGATTTGGCAGCAGATGGAACCATGGAAGAGGAAGTGAGACACAGGGTGGGGGAGGGGGCGAAAGTTCTGGTAGTGTTGAAAAATGTGTGGAAGGTGAGACCATTATCTCGGAAAGCAAAAATGGGTATGTTTGAAGGAATAGTGGTTCCAACAATGTTATGTGGTTGTGAGGCGTGGACTAAAGATAGAGTTGTGCAGAGGAGGGTGGATGTGCTGAAAATGAGATGTTTGAGGACAATATGTGGTGTGAGGTGGATTGATCGAGTAAGTAATGAAAAGGTAAGAGAGATGTGTGGTAATAAAAAGAGTGTGGTTGAGAGGGCAAAAGAGGGTGTAATGAAATGGTTTGGTCACATATACAGAATGAGTGAGGAAAGATTGACCAAGAGGATATATGTGTCAGAGATGGAGGGAACAAGGAGAAGTGGAAGACCAAATTGGAGGTGGAAGGATGGAATTAAAAAGATTTTGATCGATTGGGACCTGAACATGCAGGAGGGTGAAAGGTGTGCAAGGAATAGAGTGAATTGGAACGATGTGGTATACCAAGGTCGATGTGCTGTCAATGGATTGAACCAGGGCATGTGAAGCATCTGAGGTAAACCATGGAAAGTTTTGTGGGGCCTGGACATGATTAATAACTGATAAAAAACTTTACTTACCAAAAACATTGTTCCCTGCATCACCAGATTTTCAACATCATTCAGCAGCTTCTCCAGAGGCTGTAAACTTGTCTTATCTTGACCAAACCTCTGCTGGTCAGACCCAGCTGAACGTACTAAACGACGATATGCTCCCCAGTGCTCATGGAGTAGTGAATTACCCAGGATGATTTCATCCAAGGTTATAAGTGTACCCAAAAGAAAACCCAGATGCTCATAAATAACCTGTAGGTTAAAGGTATGATTAATGGACCTTAACTAATACTACTGAATAACCCATGAAACACCTCTGATGAAATGCATTACAAAAAAGTCTCTAATTCAAATGAATTGCAAGTAGAGTAAATTTTCATAAATATAATGTTCAAATTAACAAGTACAATATACCTTCATTATGAAGCATTTCATTTTTTTCAGTTCAGTGTACTGCATCAAATTCTTTTTGACAAAAAAAATTCCTTTCTTGTAATAATCCATACATAAAATCATTTATAATCATACATGCAAAACTTCTATTATGAAAAATAACAACATTCAGAATATTTTCATGCACACCATATAATATTCTGCCTATGTGGTATGCATGGAAAAATTCTGCAAGCAGTTAAGCACTTTTATAATGGAAGCAGTGTGGGTGGGAGTGAGTAATGAAATGTGAAATGGTTTGAAATAAACATGGAAACACACCAAGACTATATTGTCTTGTCCTGACTTTTCAATGCTTTTAATGACAGTGAGGTGAGGTGACTGATGTTATACTTAATCATGGAGACATAGAATGGAATTTGACATAGTTTCTGTAGAAAAATGATGATGTGTAGGAGGATGCTGCTGAAGGTGAATACAAATAAAAGTAAGATCATAGTTTTTTAAAGGAAAGGGAAAAATCAGAGCATAATTTCTATTTTCACAGTGAAAACCTCTAAGTTGTAGATGAATTTACATAATCAGCAGTATACTTCTGTAAGGATGGGGAAATAAAGTTTGGAGTCAAGTCATGCAGGCGAGAAAAATCATAGGTACACTCTGGTGAATGGAAAAAATATTGAAGCACAGAGTGTGCAAGAGGCTTGCAAGAAGCATTCAACCCAACTGTGATCTTTGGACATGAAACACAATTATATAAAGGTCAGAAAAGGTCCAAAATATGAGCAGTCAGATGGGTAACTTTCACAATGCAAATGGAATATAGGAAGCTACACTGAGAAATTTCTACATGTGAGAACAATTGGTGCAAAGAAAGACTTCTGTATGAGCCTTATTGGATAGTAATTCTGAGCAGAATCTTTTGCATATGATATTCTAGTTATCATTACCATTATCATTATCATTATTATCATCATCATATTCATTTACTTTATTATCTTTATCATACTTGATCGCCGTTTCCCAAGTCAGTGAGGTAGTACTAGGAAACAGACGAAGAACAACCCATCCCCTCATTTTTTTTTCTTTTCTTTTTTTTTTTGCTTTGTCGCTGTCTCCCGCGTTTGTGAGGTAGCGCAAGGAAACAGACGAAAGAAATGGCCCAACCCACCCCCATACACAATGTATATACATACACGTCCACACACAGCAAATATACATACCTATACATCTCAATGTACACATATATACACACACAGACACAAACATATATACCCATGCACACAATTCACACTGTCTGCCCCTATTCATTCCCATCGCCACCTCGCCACACATGGAATACTTTCCCCCTCCCCCCTCATGTGTGCGAGGTAGCACTAGGAAAAGACAACAAAGGCCCCATTCGTTCACACTCAGTCTCTAGCTGTCATGCAATAATGCCCGAAACCACAGCTCCCTTTCCACATCCAGGCCCCACACAACTTTCCATGGTTTACCCCAGACACTTCACATGCTCTGATTCAATCCACTGACAGCACATCAACCCCGGTATACCACATCGATCCAATCCACTCTATTCCTTGCACGCCTTTCACCCTCCTGCATGTTCAGGCCCTGATCACACAAAATCTTTTTCACTCCATCTTTCCACCTCCAATTTGGTCTCCCACTTCTCCTCGTTCCCTCCACCTCCGACACATATATCCTATTGGTCAATCTTTCCTCACTCATTCTTTCCATGTGCCCAAACCATTTCAAAACACCCTCTTCTGCTCTCTCAACCACACTCTTTTTATTTCCACACATCTCTCTTACCCTTACGTTACTTACTCGATCAAACCACCTCACACCACACATTGTCCTCAAACATCTCATTTCCAGCACATCCACCCTCCTGCACACAACTCTATCCATAGCCCATGCCTCGCAACCATACAACATTGTTGGAACCACTATTCCTTCAAACATACCCATTTTTGCTTTCCGAGATAATGTTCTCGACTTCCACACATTCTTCAATGCTCCCAGGATTTTCGCCCCCTCCCCCACCCTATGATTCACTTCTGCTTCCATGGTTCCATCCGCTGCCAGATCCACTCCCAGATATCTAAAACACTTTACTTCCTCCAGTTTTTCTCCATTCAAACTTACCTCCCAATTGACTTGACCCTCAACCCTACTGTACCTAATAACCTTGCTCTTATTCACATTTACTCTTAACTTTCTTCTTTCACACACTTTACCAAACTCAGTCACCAGCTTCTGCAGTTTCTCACATGAATCAGCCACCAGCACTGTATCATCAGCGAACAACAACTGACTCACTTCCCAAGCTCTCTCATCCACAACAGACTTCATACTTGCCCCTCTTTCCAAAACTCTTGCATTCACCTCCCTAACAACCCCATCCATAAACAAATTAAACAACCATGGAGACATCACACACTCCCTAACAACCCCATCCATAAACAAATTAAACAACCATGGAGACATCACACACCCCTGCCGCAAACCTACATTCACTGACAACCAATCACTTTCCTCTCTTCCTACACGTACACATGCCTTACATCCTCGATAAAAACTTTTCACTGCTTCTAACAACTTGCCTCCCACACCATATATTCTTAATACCTTCCACAGAGCATCTCTACCAACTCTATCATATGCCTTCTCCAGATCCATAAATGCTACATACAAATCCATTTGCTTTTCTAAGTATTTCTCACATACATACTTCAAAGCAAACACCTGATCCACACATCCTTTACCACTTCTGAAACCACACTGCTCTTCCCCAATCTGATGCTCTGTACATGCCGTCACCCTCTCAATCAATACCCTCCCATATAATTTACCAGGAATACTCAACAAACTTATACCTCTGTAATTTGAGCACTCACTCTTATCCCCTTTGCCTTTGTACAATGGCACTATGCACGCATTCCGCCAATCCTCAGGCACCTCACCATGAGTCATACATACATTAAATAACCTTACCAACCAGTCAACAATACAGTCACCCCCTTTTTTAATAAATTCCACTGCAATACCATCCAAACCTGCTGCCTTGCTGAAAGCTTTGCGGAAGATGAAAGCCAGCAAGGCGGCGGGTTTGGATGGTACTGCAGTAGAATCTATTAAAAAAGGGGTGAATGTGTTGTTGAATGGTTGGTAAGGATATTCAATGTATGTATGGTTCATGGTGAAGTGCCTGAGGACTGGCGGAATGCATGCATAGTGCCACTGTATAAAGGCAAAGGGGATAAGTGTTCAAATTACATAGGTATAACTTTGTTGAGTATTCCTGGGAAATTATATGAAAGGGTACTGATTGAGAGGGTGAAGGCATGTACAAAGCACCATATTGGGGAAGAGCAGTGTGGTTTCAGAAGTGGTTGAGGATGTGTGAATCAGGTGTATGCTTTGAAGGATGTATGTGAGAAATACTTAGAAAAACAAATGGATTTGTCTGTAGCATTTATGGATCTGGAGAAGGCATATGATAGAATTGATAGAGATACTCTGTGGAAGGTACTAAACGTATATGATGTGGGAGGTAAGTTGCTAGAAGCAGTGAAAAGTTTCTATCAAGGATGTAAGGCATGTGTATGAGTAGGAAGAAAGGAAAATGATTGGTTCCTAGTGAATGTCGGTTTGCAGCAGGGGTGCGTGACGTCTCCATGGTTGTTAAATTTGTTTATGGATGGGGTGCTTAGGGAGGCGAATGCAAGAGTTTTGGAGAGATGGGCAATTATGCAGTCTGTTGTGGATGAGAGGGCTTGGGAATTGTCATTTGTTGTTCGCTGATGATACAGCGCTGGTGGCTGCTTTGGGTTAAAAACTACAGAGGTTGGTGACTGAGTTTGGTAAAGTGTGTAAAAGGAGAAAGTTGAGAGTAAATGTGAATAAGAGCAAGGTTATTAGGTTCAGTAGGATTGAGGGATAACTTATTTGGGAGGCAAGTTTTAATGGAGAAAAACTGGAGGAAGTGGTGTTTTAAATATCTGGGAATGTGTATAAGGTGTGGGAGGCAAGTTGTTAGAAGCAGTGAAAAGTTTTTATCGAGGATGTAAGACATGTGTACGTGTAGGAAGAGAGGAAAGTGATTGGTTCTCAGTGAATGTAGGTTTGCGGCAGGGGTGTGTGATGTCTCCATGGTTGTTTAATTTGTTTATGGATGGGGTTGTTAGGGAGGTAAATGCAAGAGTTTTGGAAAGAGGGGCAAGTATGAAGTCTGTTGGGGATGAGAGAGCTTGGGAAGTGAGTCAGTTGTTGTTCGCTGATGATACAGCGCTGGTGGCGGATTCATGTGAGAAACTGCAGAAGCTGGTGACGGAGTTTGGTAAAGTGTGTGGAAGAAGAAAGTTAAGAGTAAATGTGAATAAGAGCAAGGTTATTAGGTACAGTAGGGTTGAGGGTCAAGTCAATTGGGAGGTGAGTTTGAATGGTGAAAAACTGGAGGAAGTGAAGTGTTTTAGATATCTGGGAGTGGATCTGTCAGCGGATGGAACCATGGAAGCGGAAGTGGATCATAGGGTGGGGGAGGGGGCGAAAATTTTGGGAGCCTTGAAAAATGTGTGGAAGTCGAGAACATTATCCCGGAAAGCAAAAATGGGTATGTTTGAAGGAATAGTAGTTCCAACAATGTTGTATGGTTGCGAGGCGTGGGCTATGGATAGAGTTGTGCGCAGGAGGATGGATGTGCTGGAAATGAGATGTTTGAGGACAATGTGTGGTGTGAGGTGGTTTGATCGAGTAAGTAACGTAAGGGTAAGAGAGATGTGTGGAAATAAAAAGAGCGTGGTTGAGAGAGCAGAAGAGGGTGTTTTGAAATGGTTTGGGCACATGGAGAGAATGAGTGAGGAAAGATTGACCAAGAGGATATATGTGTCGGAGGTGGAGGGAACGAGGAGAAGAGGGAGACCAAATTGGAGGTGGAAAGATGGAGTGAAAAGGATTTTGTGTGATCGGGGCCTGAACATGCAGGAGGGTGAAAGGAGGGCAAGGAATAGAGTGAATTGGAGCGATGTGGTATACAGGGGTTGACGTGCTGTCAGTGGATTGAATCAAGGCATGTGAAGCGTCTGGGGTGAACCATGGAAAGCTGTGTAGGTGTGTATATTTGCGTGTATGGACGTGTGTATGTACATGTGTATGGGGGGGTTGGGCCATTTCTTTCGTCTGTTTCCTTGCGCTACCTCGCAAGCGCGGGAGACAGCGACAAAGTAAAAAAAAAAAAAAAAAAAAAAAAAAAAAAAAAAAAAAAAGTGTATAAGGTGAGAATGTTATCTCGAAAAGCAAAAATGGGTATGTTTGAAGGAACAATAGTTCCAACAATGTTATATGGTTGCGAGGCATGGGCTATAGATCGGGTTGTGCAGAGGAGGGTGGAGTGTTGGAAATTAAATGTTTGAGGACAATAAGCTGTGTGAGGTGGTTTGATCGAGTAAGTAATGTAAGGGCAAGAGACACGTGGCTGGAAATCTCCCCTCCTATTTTACTTTCCAAAAAAAGGAACAGAGAAGGGAGTCAAATGAGGATTTTTCTCTCTTAGGCTCATTCATCTGTTCTTGATACTACCTTGCTAGTGCAGGAAATGGTAATATGTATGTAAAAAACTTATCAATATCATTAACAGTAGTAGTGGAAGGAGTAGTAATAGCAGCAGTAGAAGAAGTAGTTGTAGAAGTAGTAGTAGTAGCAGAACAGTCGCAGGATCTTTATCATCATTACTATTAATATATCATGGGAAAAAATATACTGGTGGTCCAGGGTTAAGATTGATGTCACCAATGTGCATTAGTAGTTGGAAGATGATGACTGGGCCATCATTTCCCATTGGTGATAAAATCTGTGGAAGTGATTAAGGTGTCTGGGAATCACCTCGCCAATCATCAGGCACCACACCATACATACATGAATACATACCATGTGAACCTATCTAATCACTCTTAAGTATGGGAAAGTGTGTACAAAGGAGAAAGCTGTAAATGTAAATAAAGCATGGTTATAGGGTTGAGTAGAGAAAAGAGACAGGCTATTTGGAGTGAGTATGACTGGAAATAACTTGAAGGTAGGAGTGTTCTAGATACATGGAGGTGGACACAGCAACAAATGGAACTATGAAGCTGAAGTGAGCCACAGGGCGGGTGGGTATGCAAAGGTCCTGAGTGTACTGAGAAATGTGTGGAAAGAGAGGTCACTGTCTTTAAGGGCAAAAAT
Organism: Panulirus ornatus; assembly: GCF_036320965.1. Taxonomy (NCBI): domain Eukaryota; kingdom Metazoa; phylum Arthropoda; class Malacostraca; order Decapoda; family Palinuridae; genus Panulirus; species Panulirus ornatus. The sequence goes on along the minus strand of NC_092251.1, from coordinate 16,244,689 downwards.
GGGTATGTTTGCTGGTATAATAGTTGATGCTGTATGGATGCAAGGTTCAGGGCCTGAATATTTCTGAGGGGGTTGAATCTGTAAGGGATGACAATATGCTGTCACTGGGCTCAACCTGGGCATATGATGCAATTGTAAGAAACCATGGAAGGTCTGCGGAGCATGGTTGTGGATAGGGGGCTCTGGTTTCGGTGCATACATTACAGCTAGTGAATGGTTGTGAGTGAATGAGACCACTTCTTTGTCTGTTCCTTGTGTTACCTCACTAATGTGGGAAATGGCAAACATGTATGACAAAAAATGTTATCATTATCATTAGGGTTCTGTGGAAAAGGGTGGATGTCTTGAAAATGAGATGTTTGAGGACAATATGTGGTATGAGATGGTTTGATCGAGTAAGTAATAAAGGGTAAGAGAGATTTTTTTTTTTTTTTTTTTGCTTTGTCGCTGTCTCCCGCGTTTGCGAGGTAGTGCAAGGAAACAGACGAAAGAAATGGCCCAACCCACCCCCATACACATGTATATACATACGTCCACACACGCAAATATACATACCTACACAGCTTTCCATGGTTTACCCCAGACGCTTCACATGCCTTGATTCAATCCACTGACAGCACGTCAACCCCGGTATACCACATCGCTCCAATTCACTCTATTCCTTGCCCTCCTTTCACCCTCCTGCATGTTCAGGCCCCGATCACACAAAATCTTTTTCACTCCATCTTTCCACCTCCAATTTGGTCTCCCTCTTCTCCTCGTTCCCTCCACCTCCGACACATATATCCTCTTGGTCAATCTTTCCTCACTCATTCTCTCCATGTGACCAAACCATTTCAAAACACCCTCTTCTGCTCTCTCAACCACGCTCTTTTTATTTCCACACATCTCTCTTACCCTTACGTTACTTACTCGATCAAACCACCTCACACCACACATTGTCCTCAAACATCTCATTTCCAGCACATCCATCCTCCTGCGCACAACTCTATCCATAGTCCACGCCTCGCAACCATACAACATTGTTGGAACCACTATTCCTTCAAACATACCCATTTTTGCTTTCAGAGATAATGTTATCGACTTCCACACATTCTTCAAGGCTCCCAGAATTTTCGCCCCCTCCCCCACCCTATGATCCACTTCCGCTTCCATGTTTCCATCCGCTGCCAGATCCACTCCCAGATATCTAAAACACTTCACTTCCTCCAGTTTTTCTCCATTCAAACTCACCTCCCAATTGACTTGACCCTCAACCCTACTGTACCTAATAACCTTGCTCTTATTCACATTTACTCTTAACTTTCTTCTTTCACACACTTTACCAAACTCAGTCACCAGCTTCTGCAGTTTCTCACATGAATCAGCCACCAGCGCTGTATCATCAGCGAACAACAACTGACTCACTTCCCAAGCTCTCTCATCCCAACAGACTTCATACTTGCCCCTCTTTCCAAAACTCTTGCATTCACCTCCCTAACAACCCCATCCATAAACAAATTAAACAACCATGGAGACATCACACACCCCTGCCGCAAACCTACATTCACCGAGAACCAATCACTTTCCTCTCTTCCTACACGTACACATGCCTTACATCCTCGATAAAAACTTTTCACTGCTTCTAACAACTTGCCTCCCACACCATATATTCTTAATACCTTCCACAGAACATCTCTATCAACTCTATCATATGCCTTCTCCAGATCCATAAATGCTACATACAAATCCATTTGCTTTTCTAAGTATTTCTCACACACATTCTTCAAAGCAAACACCTGATCCACACATCCTCTACCACTTCTGAAACCACACTGCTCTTCCCCAATCTGATGCTCTGTACATGCCTTCACCCTCTCAATCAATACCCTCCCATATAATTTGCCAGGAATACTCAACAGACTTATACCTCTGTAATTTGAGCACTCACTCTTATCCCCTTTGCCTTTGTACAATGGCACTATGCACGCATTCCGCCAATCCTCAGGCACCTCACCATGAGTCATACATACATTAAATAACCTTACCAACCAGTCAACAATACAGTCACCCCCTTTTTTAATAAATTCCACTGCAATACCATCCAAACCTGCTGCCTTGCCGGCTTTCATCTTCCGCAAAGCTTTTACTACCTCTTCTCTGTTTACCAAATCATTTTCCCTAACCCTCGCGCTTTGCACACCACCTCGACCAAAACATGAGAGATATGTGGTAATAAAACGTGTGGTTGAGAGAGCAGAAGAGGGTGTATTGAAATGGTTTGGTCACATATAGAGAATGAGTGAGGAAAGATTGACAAAGAGGATATATGTGTCAGAGGTGGAAGAATCGAGGAGACGTGGGAGACCAAACTGGAGGTGGAAGGATGGAGTGAAAAAGATTTTGAGCGATTGGGATCTGAACTTACAGGAGGGTGAAAAGTGTGCAAGGAATAGAGTAAATTGGAACGATGTGGTATAATGGGTCGACATGCTGTCAATGGATTGAACTAAGGGATGTGAAGCATTTGGGGTAAACCATGGAAAGTTTTGTGGGGCCTGGATGTGGAAAGGGAGCTGTGGTATTGGTGCATTACACATGACAGCTAGAGACTGAGTGTGAACGAATGCGGCCTTTGTTGTCTTTTCGTAGCACTACGTCACATGCGTGTCGGGGGAGGGGTTGCCATTTCATGTGTGGTGGGATGGCGACGGGAATGGCTGAGGGCAGCAAGTATGAATATGTACATGTGAATATATGTATTACTCTGTGTATGTACATGTATGTATACATTGAAATGTATAGGTATGTTTATGTGCGTGTGTGGGTGTGTATGTACATACATGCGTATTTGGGTGGGTTGGGCCATTCTTTCGTCTGTTTCCATGTGCTACCTCACTAACACAGGAGGCAGCAACAAAGTATAATAAAATAATAAAAATGTTATTTTTTTTATATTACACATGACAGCTAGAGAATGAGTGTGAATGAATGTGGCCTTTGTTATCTTTTCCTGGTGCTACCTCAGTGCGCAGGGGTAGGGGGGTGCCATTTCATGTGTGGCGGGGTGGCGATGGGAATGGATGAAGGTAGCAAGTATGAGTATGTAAATGTGTATATATGTATATGTCTGCGTATGTATATGTATGTATATGTTGAAATGTATAGGTATGTAAATGTGCGAGTGTGGGTGTGTATGTATATACATGTGTATGTGGGTGGGTTGGGCCATTCTTTCATCTGTTTCCTTTTGCTACCTTCCTAACGTGGGAGACAGTGACAAAGTATAATTCATAATATATATAAACATATTATAGTATTTTGAACTTTTGTTGAATGTGTTAGATGAAAGAGTGGCAGATATAGGGTGTTTTGGTCGAGGTGGTGTGTGAAGTGGGAGGGGTCAGGGAGAATGGTTTGGTAAACAGAGAAGAGGCAGTGAAAGCTTTGCGGAAGATGAAAGCCGGCAAGGCAGCGGGTTTGGATGGTATTGCACTGGAATTTATCAAAAAAAGGGGACAACTGTGTTGTTGACTGGTTGGTGAGGATATTCAATGTATGTATGGCTCATGGTGAGGTGCCTGAGGATTGGCAGTATGCATGCTTAGTGCCACTGTACAAAGGCAAAGGGGATAAAGGTAAGTGTTCAAATTACAGATGTATAAGTTTGTTGAGTATCCCTGGGAAATTATATTGGAGGGAATTGATTGAGAGGGTGACGCCATGTACAGAGCATCAGATTGGGGAAGAGCAGTGTGGTTTCAGAAGTGGTAGAGGATGTGTGGATCAGGTGTTTGCTTTGAAGAATGTATGTGAGAAATACTTAGAAAAGCAAATGGATTTGTATGTAGCATTTATGGATCTGGAGAAGGCATATGATAGAGTTGATAGAGATGCTCTCTAGAAGGTATTAAGAGTATATGGTGTGGGAGGCAAGTTGCTAGACGCAGTGAAAATTTCTCATCGAGGATGTAAGGCATGTGTACAAGTAGGAAGAGAGGAAAGTGACTGGTTCCCAGTGAATGTCGGTTCGCGGCAGGGGTGCATGATGTCTCCATAGTTGTTTAATTTATTATGGATGGGGTTGTTAGGGAGGTGAATGCAAGAGGTTTGGAGAGATGGGCAAGTATGCAGTCTGTTGTGAATGAGAGAGCTTGGGAAGTGAGTCAGTTGTTTGCTGATGATACAGCGCTGGTGGCTTATTCGGGTGAGAAACTGCAGAAGCTGTTAACTGAGTTTGGTTAAATGTGTGAAAGAAGAAAGCTGAGAGTAAATGTGAACAAGAGTAAGGATATTAGGTTCAGTAGGGTTGAGGGACAAGTCAATTGGGAGGTAAGTTTGAATGGAGAAAAACTGGAGGAAGTAAAGTGTTTTAGATATCTGGGAATGGATTTAATAGCGAATGGAACCATGGAAATGGAAGTGAGTCGCAGGGTGAGGGAGGGGGCGAAGGTTCTGGGAGCATTGAAGAATGTGTGGAAGGCAAGAACATTATCTCAGAAAGCAAAAATGGGTATGTTTGAAGGAATAGTAGTTCCAACAATGCTATATAGTTGTGAGGCATGGGCTATAGATAGGGTTGTGCAGAGGAGAGTGGATGTGTTTGACATGAGATGTTTGAGGACAATATGTGGTGTGAGGTGGTTTGATCAAGTAAGTAATGAAAGGGTAAGAGAGATGTGTGGTAATAAAAAGAGCGTGGTTGAGAGAGCAGAAGAGGGTGTACTGAAATGGTTTGGTCACATGGAGAGAATGAGTGAGGAAAGATTGACCAAGAGGATATATGCGTCAGAGGTGGAGGGAGCGAGGAGAAGTGGGAGACCAAATTGGAGGTGGAAGGATGGACTTAAAAAGATTTTAAGCAATTGGGGCCTGAATATGCAGGAGGGTGAAAGGTGTGTAAGGAATAGTATATTGGAACCATGTGGTATACCGGGGTCAATGTACTGTTAATGGATTGAACAAGGGCATGTGAAGTGTCTGGGGTAAACCATGGAAAGTTTTGTGGGGCCTAGATGTGGAAAGGGAGCTGTGGTATCGGTGCATTACACATGACAGCTAGAGACTGAGTGTGAAGGAATGCAGCCTTTGTTGTCTTTTTGTAGTGCTATCTCATGTGCGTGCAGGGGGAGGGATTGCCATTTCATGCATGACGGGGTGGTGATGGAAATGGCTGAGGGCAGTAAGTATGAATATGTACATGTGTATATATGTATTAGTCTGTGTATGTACATGTATGTATACATTGAAATGTATAGGTATGTGTATCTGCATGTGTGGGAGTGTATGTATATACATGTGTATGTGGGTGAGTTGGGCCATTCTTTCGTCTGTTTCCATGCACTACCTCACACAGGAGACAGTCACAAAGTATGATAAAAAAATAATGAAAAATAAATTATTTCTTACATATTCTTTATTATACTTTGTTGCTGTCTCCTGCATTAGCAATACACAATCTATACTTTCACCATACACAATTTCATGTATCCCTGGGGACAGGGGAGAATGAATACTTCCCACGTATTCCCTGCGTGTCGTAGAAGGCGACTAAAGGGGAGGGAGCGGGTGGCTGGAATCAATCCTCCCCTCTCGTTTTTTTTTTTTTTTTTTTTTCAAAAGAAGGAACAGAGAAGGGGGTCAGGTGAGGATATTCCCTCTAAGGCCCAGTTCTCTGTTCTTAACGCTACCTCGCTAATGCGGGAAATGGCAAATAGCATGAAAAAAAAAAATACTTTCACCAAACACCCACATTTCTTTCATCGAACATATTACCTATCCCTCCTTTCTTCTCATTTTATTTACATTCTGACATACTCAGACACCTCTAGCCTAAGCACTCTCTACTTGGCTCCTTCTCTTTCCTGTTTTAGAAAATGGAAAACAAGGAGAGGGTTTCCAGCCCCCATTCCCACCCCTTTTAGTCACCTTCTATGACACACAGGAAATACAGGCATGTATATGTATTTATGTATGTAAACCATCTATGTGAGACTGGATCATCTCTTTCTTTCAACATTGCTACTGCTAATACCAGGGTCTGTGACTGACTAACCGACTAACTATTCTCTTACCAGAATGAAACTTACTAATTCTCTCTCTGTCAAACGTCATAATGCTTACCTGAAAGTGAACATCAGACACATCAATCATTCCACTGAATTTTTTCTCAGCTGTATACAGTGAGGTCATCTGGTGCATCATATTCTGAGAAACTTTTTGAACACGTCGCACATAACATGCAACTTGGTGTAGCGTAGGCAGAATACGTGATAAAGATGCTTGTGATTCCCCTGTTGTCTCTCCTTCTTCCCCAACTGTAAAGAGAAAATTTCTTTACCTTCTAAGAATTATATTTGGTATATCATTACTATAACTTGCAGACAATCCTACTGTCATTTAGTTAGACATCTCACAACAATGATTATGTCATCACTCACCTCCACAAGACAGTGATCAGACATCCCACCAGCTGCCCCTCTCACCACACTTACATCCATAAGTCTCTCTTTTACATGCCAGTCAATTAATGTGTGATCTAATAATGCTAGCTGAACATCTCTCCTACTCACATATTCTGGTGTACATCCTTCTTTATAAACCAAATATTCCCAATCACCAGTCCTATTTTTGCACACCACTCCACAAGCTCTTCACCATTTCCATTCATAACATTCAATACCCCATGTGAACCAATTATACCCTCAATGGCCACATTACTTACCTTTGCATTTAAAGGTAACACTGAAAGTGGATGGTGAGAGATGGGTGATTATTGCACCTGGTCATGAGAAGGAAGATCATGAGAGGCAAGTGTTCTGGGAGCAGCTGAGTGAGTGTGTTAGCAGCTTTGGTGCATGAGACTGGGTTATAGTGATGGTGATTCAAATGCAAAGGTGAGTAATGTGGCAGTTGAGGCCATAAATGGCATACATGGGGTATTCTGTGTTGTCAGTGGAAACAGTGAAGAGCTTGTGATTTGTGTGCTGAAAAAGACTGGTGATTGGGAATACCTGGTTTTTAAAAAAAGAGATATACATAAGTATATGTATTTTCTCATTCATTTCAAGCTAGAAGTTTCAGTTTTCTAAATTATTTCTTACTTTTTTCATATGTATATATATGTATATGAAGAGTGAATGTTGGGGTGAAGAGGGTGGTGAGAGTAAGTGAGCTTGGGAAGGAGACTTGTGTGAGGAAGTACCAGGAGAGACTGAGTACAGAATGGAAAAAGGTGAGAACAATGGAAGTAAGGGGAGTGGGGGAGGGATGGGATGTATTTAGGGAATCAGTGATGGATTGCACAAAAGATTCTTGTGGCATGAGAAGAGTGGGAGGTGGGTTGATTAGAAAGGGTAGTGAGTGGTGGGATGAAGAAGTAAGATTATTAGTGAAAGAGAAGAGAGAGGCATTTGGACAATTTTTGCAGGGGAAAAAATGCAATTGAGTAGGAGATGTATAAAAGAAAGAGACAGGAGGTCAAGAGAAAGTTGCAAGAGGTGAAAAAGAGGGCAAATGAGAGTTGGGGTGAGAGAGTATCATTAAATTTTAGGGAAATAAAAAGATGTTCTGGAAGGAGGTAAATAAAGTGCGTAAGACAAGGGAGCAAATGGGAACTTCAGTGAAGGGCGCAAATGGGGAGGTGATAACAAGTAGTGGTGATGTGAGAAGGAGATGGAGTGAGTATTTTGAAGCTTTGTTGAATGTGTTTGATGATAGAGTGGCAGATATAGGGTGTTTTGGTTGAGGTGATGTGCAAAGTGAGAGGGTTAGGGAAAACGATTTGGTAAACAGAGAAGAGGTAGTAAGAGCTTTGCGGAAGATGAAAGCCGGCAAGGCAGCAGGTTTGGATGGTATTGCAGTGGAATTTATTAAAAAAGGGGGTGACTGTATTATTGACTGGTTGGTAAGGTTATTTAATGTATGTATGACTCATGGTGAGGTGCCTGAGGATTGGCGGAATGCGTGCATAGTGCCATTGTACAAAGGCAAAGGGGATAAGAGTGAGTGCTCAAATTACAGAGGTATAAGTTTGTTGAGTATTCCTGGTAAACTGTATGGGAGGGTATTGATTGAGAGGGTGAAGGCATGTACAGAGCATCAGACTGGGGAAGAGCATTGTGGTTTCAGAAGTGGTAGAGGATGTGTGGATCAGGTGTTTGCTTTGAAGAAAGTATGTGAGAAATACTTAGAAAAGCAAATGGATTTGTATGTAGCATTTATGGATCTGGAGAAGGCATATGATAGAGTTGATAGAGATGCTCTGTGGAAGGTATTAAGAATATATGGTGTGGGAGGAAAGTTGTTAGAAGCAGTGAAAAGTTTTTATCGAGGATGTAAGGCATGTGTACGTGTAGAAAGAGAGGAAAGTGATTGGTTCTCAGTGAATGTAGGTTTGCGGCAGGGGTGTGTGATGTCTCCATGGTTGTTTAATTTGTTTATGGATGGGGTTGTTAGGGAGGTGAATGCAAGAGTTTTGGAAAGAGGGGGAAGTATGAAGTCTGTTGGGGATGAGAGAGCTTGGGAAGTGAGTCAGTTGTTGTTCGCTGATGATACAGCGCTGGTGGCTGATTCATGCGAGAAACTGCAGAAGCTGGTGGCTGAGTTTGGTAAAGTGTGTGAAAGAAGAAAGTTAAGAGTAAATGTGAATAAGAGCAAGGTAATTAGGTACAGTAGGGTTGAGGGTCAAGTCAATTGGGAGGTAAGTTTGAATGGAGAAAAACTGGAGGAAGTAAAGTGTTTTACATATCTGGGAGTGGATCTGGCAGCGGATGGAACCATGGAAGCGGAAGTGGACCATAGGGTTGGGGAGGGGGCGAAAATCCTGGGAGCCTTGAAGAATGTGTGGAAGTCGAGAACATTATCTCGGAAAGCAAAAATGGGTATGTTTGAAGGAATAGTGGTTCCAACAATGATGTATGGTTGCGAGGCGTGGGCTATGGATAGAGTTGTGCGCAGGAGGATGGATGTGATGGAAATGAGATGTTTGAGGACAATGTGTGGTGTGAGATGGTTTGATCGAGTAAGTAACGTAAGGGTAAGAGAGATGTGTGGAAATAAAAAGAGCGTGGTTGAGAGAGCAGAAGAGGGTGTTTTGAAATGGTTTGGGCACATGGAGAGAATGAGTGAGGAAAGATTGACCAAGAGGATATATGTGTCGGAGGTGGAGGGAACAAGGAGAAGTGGGAGACCAAATTGGAGGTGGAAAGATGGAGTGAAAAAGATTTTGTGTGATCAGGGCCTGAACATGCAGGAGGGTGAAAGGAGGGCAAGGAATAGAGTGAATTGGATCGATGTGGTATACCGGGGTTGACGTGCTGTCAGTAGATTGAATCAGGGTAAACCATGGAAAGCTGTGTAGGTATGTATATTTGCGTGTGTGGACGTATGTATATACATGTGTATGGGGGTGGGTTGGGCCATTTCTTTCGTCTGTTTCCTTGCGCTACCTCGCAAACGCGGGAGACAGCGACAAAGCAAAAAAAAAAAAAAAAAATGTATGTGAGTAGGATAGATAGTCAAAAGACATTATTAGATTACTTGCTAATTGATAAGCGTGTAAAAGAGAGACTTTTGGATGTCAGTGTGTTGTGAGGGGGCAGCTGGTGGGATATCTGATCACTATCTTGGGGAGGCAAAAGTGCAGATTTGTAGAGGTTTTCAGAAAAGAAGAGAGAATGTTAAGGAGAAGAGAGTGGTGAGAGTAAGTGAGCCTGGAAAGGAGACTTGTGTGAGGAAGTGCCAGGAGAGACTGAGAGTAGAATGACAAAAGGTGAGAACAAATGACATGAGTAGAAGGGGGGAGAAATGGGATGTATTTAGGGAAGTAATGATGGCATGTGGAAAAGATGCATGTGGTATGAGAAAGGTGGGAAGTGGGCAGATTAGAAAGGGCAGTGAGTGGTGGGACGAAGAAGTAAAGTTGTTAGTGAAATAGAAAAGAGGGGCCTTTGGACAATACTTAAAAGGAAGGAATGCAAATGACGAGAGATATATAAAAGAAAGCAGCAAGAGGTTAAGATGAAGGTGCAAGGGTTGAAAAAGAGGGCAAATGAGAGTTGGGTGAGAGGGCATCATTAAACTTTAGGGAGAATAAAAAGATATTTTGGAAGGAGGTAAATAATTGGTAAAAGACAAGAAAACAAATAGGAACATCAGCGAAGGGGGTAAGGGGGAAAAGATATAACGGGTAGTGAAGTGAGGAAATGGAGTGAGTATTTTGAAGGTTTGTTGAATGTGTTTGATGATAGGGTGCTTTGGTCGGAGTAGTCTGTGAAGTGAGAGGGTCAAGGAGAATAGTTTGGCTAAGACAGGAGGTGGTGAAAGCCTTGCAGAGGCAAAATCTAGTAAGGCAGTGGGTTTGGATGGTATTGCTGATTATTTTTTTAAGAAAGGGGTGTCTGTGTTGTTGACTGGCTGGTAAGGATATTCATTGTATGTATGGATCATGGTGAAGTGCCTAAGGATTGGCGGAATGCATGTGTAGTGCCAATGTACAAAGGCAAAGAGGATAAAAGTTAGTGTTCAAACTAGAGAGGCACACGTTTGTTGAGTATTCCTGGAAAATTGTATGGTAGGGGTATTGACCGAGAGGGTGAAAGCATGTACAGAGCATCAGATTGGTGAGGACCAGTGTGGTTTCAGGAGTAGCAGAGGATGTGTGGATCATGTGTTTGCTTTGTAGAAAGTGTGTGAGAAATATTTAGAAAAACAGACACATTTGTATGTGGCATTTATGGATCCGGAGAAGACATATGATAGGGTTGACAGAGATGCTTTGTGGAAGCTCTTTAGAGTATATGGTGTGGAAGGTAAGTGCTAGAAGCAGTGAAAAGTTTTTATCATTGAGGTAAGGAATGCATATGAATAGGAAGAGAGTGATTGGTTCCCAGAAGGTCAGTCTGCAGCAATTGTGTGTAATGTCCCCATGTTGTTGAATTTGTTTATGGGTGGAGTGGTTAGGGAGGTAAAAGCAAGACTTTTGAAGAGAGGGGCAAGTAAGCAGTCTGTGGGGGATGAGAAGACCTGGGAAGTGAGTCAGTTATTGTTCCCCGATGATACAGCACTGGTGGCTCATTCGAGAAAGAAACTCCAGATATTGGTGATTTGAGTTTGGAAAAAAGTGCGAAAGGAGAAAGTTGAGAGTTATTGTGAATAAGAGCAAGGTCATTAGGTTAAGCAGGGTTGAGGGACAAGTTAGTTGGGATGGAAGTTTGAATAGAGAAAAATTGGAGGAAGAAGATATCTGGGAGTGGGCTTAGCAGTGAATGGAACAATGGAAGCAGAAGTGAGTCATGGGGTTGGGGAGGGTTGGAAGGTTCTGGGAGTGATTTAAAATGTGTGGAAAGAGAGAACACTGTCTGAGAGAGCAAAAATTGGTATGTTTGAAGGAATAGTAGTTCAAACAATATCATACAGTTGCAAGGCATGGGCTATGGATAGGGTTGTACAGAGGAGGGTGGATGTGCTGGTAATGAAACGTTTGAGGACAATATGTGGTGTGAGGTGGTATGATCAAGTAAGTAATGAAGGGGTGAGAGAGATGTGTGGTATTAAAAAGTGTTGAGATTGAGAGAGTATGTTGAAATGGTTTAAACATATGGAGAGAATGAGTGAGGAAAGGTTGACAAAGAGAATTTGTGCCAGAGATGGAGGGAACAGGGAGAAGCAGGAGACCAAATTGGAGGTGGAACGATGGAGTGAAAAAGATTTTGAGTGACTGGAGCTTGAACATACAGGAGGATGAGAGGCGTGCAAGGCACACAGTGAATTGAAACGATTTAGCATATTGGGGTCGACACGCTGCCAATGGACTGAACCAGGGCATGTGAAACGTGTAGAGGAATACATGGAAAGGTATGTGAAGCTTGGATGTGGATAGGGAGCTGTGGTTTCAGTGCATTACACATAACAGCTAAAGACTGACTGTAAACGAATATGACCATTTTTTGTATGTTTTCTTGACGTTACCTTGCTGAAGTAGGGGGTGGTGATGGTGTTTCCTGTGTCAGCGAGGTATTGCCAGGAAACAGAGAAAAAAGACCCATCCACTCATATAAGCAGCACAATAATATAATAATACTAATGTATGTATGTATACATGTATGTACATGTATGTACACATGTGTGTATATGAGTGGACGGGTCTTCCTTCACCTGTTTCCTGGCGCTACCTCACTAATGGTGGAAATGATAATCAAGTACAATGAATAAAATACATAAATATCTACATATTATACTATATATACATAATTTGGTAGATGGACTGTTAAGGTACAGCCACTCTGATATGTGTGGTTGAGAAAACAGAAGAGGGTGTGTTGAAATGGTTTGGAAATATGGAAAAAATGAGTGAGGAAAGGTTGACAAAGAGGATTTATGCGACAGAGGTGAAGGGAACAAGAAGTGGGAGATAAATTGGAGGTGAAAAGATGGAATGAAAAAGATTTTGAGCAATCAGGGCCTGAAAATACAGGGGGTGAGAAGCATAAAAAGAACAGAATGAACTGGAACGATGCAGTGTACTGGAGTCGGCGTGATGTCAATGGACTGAACCAGGGCGTGTGAAACGTGTGGGGTAAACTATGGAAAGGTCTGTGGGACCTGGATGTGGACAGGGAGTAAAGTATTAAGTGCATCATACATGACAGCTAGAGAATGAATGTGAACATGTGGCCATTTTTGTCTGTTTTCCTGGCAGTAGCCTCGCTGAAGCAGGGCGTAGCAATGTTGTTTCCTGTGGGGTGGGGAAGCGCCAGGAACGGATGAAGGCAACCAAGTACATGTGCATGTGTATATATGTCTCTGCATGTATATGTATATGTATGTATATGTGCATGTATGGTTGTTTAGGTATATATATGTATATATGAGTGGATGGGCCTTTCTTTGTCTATTTCCTGGTGCTACCTCATTGACACAGGAAACGGTGCTCAAGTATGATAAAAAAAATATACATTTATTGATATACTTATATAAGTAAAGAAGAAAGCCTCCAAAGAGTGGTATTCTTTGAAGAAGCACCTATGATGACCAAATGACATCTAACAGCTAAGGAAAGCCAATATATTGGTGGGGAAATCAAAAAATATAACGAGACATAGTACTTCATATGAAGACTTCTGCTGTTGCATAAAGTCCTCATATGTATACTTCCTGCATTCACTGGTTAAACTAACTTCACAGCTTATGCTGAACATGATATGAGACAGTCCAATACCAAACGCAAGTGAGACTGTGGATGTTGTATTGGAAACCTTTCTGATCCACCGAATTTTAGCAGACTTTGGCTGAACATGACCATATTTTCCATAATTCTGTTTTATGATTTAAAATGCAAATACATTCTTAATACATGAAAGACAATGATTCACAAGCAAATGAATGCCTGACCAGATGCAATTTTGTGCTGGTTATCTGTATTCAGGACAAAGTTAGTACACTTGGCTTTAAGAAAAGGATATGAGAAGTTACTGGATAGCACACCTAACAGTTTTTAGGGTGCAATTATATTTTCTTAAAATTTGGTAGATGGACTGTTACAGTTCAGCCACTTTGATATGACAGAAAGCAAAATCAATATATTACAGGAATTGTGAAACCACACAGTATTTCAAATTTCCTCATCCCTAAATGAGTATATACAAGCACAGAAATAGATTCTTACCTCCATTGCCATACAGCACAAGAGGGGGATAAAGTTGATGACGTGCTTCTTCCACTAGATGAGATGCTTCTAAACATACAGCACTGAGAGCTAGCACCACCTTATTCACTAACTTATTGTCTGAACGAATAAGCTGTACCAGAGATGTTTGTTCGAAAGGTGTCATCTGCAATAATAGCAAATAATATTAATACTGAAATTTGTCAACAAAAAAATTCAGTAATTCTAATGCCTTGGTCACATCATTTCTATTTGTTTGAGAAATGTGCCAACACGATGAAAAGATTCTGATGCATATCAAATGAATAAAAGTCTTAAACAGGCAAAATATAATCACTTATGTGACTGCTACTGCTGATTAGCTTCAGCATTTAGATTGTACTACTAATTTCAGGCGAAATAAAGTGATCTCACTAAAACCATAGAGGAACATTAAAAGCAGTTGAACAAACCCACACCTTAAGCCTAACTGAGTCGAAATATGGGTCCCATGGTGGCAGAGGATGGGGCCCCAAAGCCTCAATAATCTCTTCCAACTGGTCCCCATGCTGCTCTACAGTGCTGTTGTATCTACGAAGTTCAAGCTCAGCCACAGTCTCTGCCAAAGATATTAGCTTTAAGGAACAGCAAAGTATGAAAGCATACATATCCATGATTAATCCATATCATCCTGAGCTAATAAGGCTGAAATAACAATCAAAATGAATAAGCCAGCACTAGAAATACATTATAAAAAACTTACCTTGAAATATTAATAATTTTTCTGTTTGAAATCAAAGGTATGCATGATCATTTTTTCAGTAACATGGTCAAAAACATCAGAAAGCTCTTAACTGTGGTCATGAATGACACATATACCTAATCCTTGTATTCAAATTTGAGTACCTAACAAAATGATATACTGGCCACATTTTCAATCATGATTCCCCAAAAATGATCTTAATGAAGCATTTTGTGCTCAATTAAATCAGCACTTGCCACTAATAATGAAAATTGTAAATGGCATGCTAATTCAAGAGACATGAAAAACATGAAAAAATCAGGATATAAAGATTTGTGCTTTACCTTTTTCAAGATACATTTGTATGTTACCCAGAAAAACTAAAATAATATGAAGTTTCAAATTACAAATTCTAATGTTTTTGTAGTTCTGATACTTTTCATTAATGATCTGAACCATTACTAGTATCAGTCTAAATCAATTCTGCCAAAATATACACCACCTGACCCTATGACAGGTTAATGTAAATATGCATAACAGTCAAATAAGGATTCAGTTGGTTGGATCTCAAAAATTCAATAAGGTATACCTTAAGTATTTATGCATTATATCCTCATCTTAACCACTCTAAAGAATACATCCATTTGAAAAAGACTAAACAAGATTTTCAAAGTGACTAAGCTCTACCTTCTGTCTAGCTGATTAATACATATAAGTTTCTGTTAATCTACATGCAATGTCATACATCAAACGACAGTAAAAGTAAACTATTAAAAAGAAATGATAAATGGCAACTAACGTGACACTCAGACCTTACTTTTTGCACATTTTAGCATTTTCAGCTGAAACATTTACAATACTTCTACACATTATTCCAGCAAAAGTAATGGCTGAAGAACGCTTCAGCAGATTTTTTCATTTTCACCTGAACATCATAGAAACAGCAAGGTTAAATACATATCTTTAAGTTGAAAAATGTGAATTTTGAGGTTTAGAAAGGCTATCTTTGTGAGACATAAAGGATTCAATATCTGAAAATCTTATCTGACATACATAAACATTATCATTACTGCTTCATCTAATAAGAAGCAGCTATGTGCAAAGCAGTTCTAAACATCATAACCAGAGCATATATCTGAAGAGCCACTCCACATGGAGTATATTGTGGACCACAATATTTAGAGCAGTTTGGAATTATGCACCGAAGGAAGTACAAATATCTGATGCAGAATGTACTGAGAAGAGTAACTACGATGGTACCCGAGTCAAGAGAACTGTGCTGCAATGAGAGGCTATGGGCTACAAAGATGTTCAACATGGAGGAGAGGAGAGACTGGGAGACCTGATAACAGCTTTCAAGTTTAAAATCAGCTGGATGATAATGAACAGGAACCTTTAGTTCTTCAAGAGATAGAGCATCAGAGTAATGACAAAAAAAAGCTGGTAAAAAGCTAGCTATAAAGGATGTTAAAAAGCTAGCTATAAAGGATGTTGACAAGTACTGCTTTAGTACTAGGGTGGTGGATGGTTGAAATAAACTAACCAGTGAGGCAGTGAATGCTGGCAGTTTACAAACATTTAAACAGCTACCTGATGGCATAGAAAGTTTAGGAGACAGGGCTCTACAAGTGTTGAACTATCTCCTGTACTGTAAAATAGGTAATTACATACAATATTGCATGCGGAATGCATGCATAGTGCCATTGTGCAAAGGCAAAGGGGATAAGAGTGAGTGCTCAAATTACAGAGGTATAAGTTTGTTGAGTATTCCTGGTAAATTATATGGGAAGGTATTGATTGAGAGGGTGAAGGCATGTACAGAGCATCAGATTGGGGAAGAGCAGTGTGGTTTCAGAAGTGGTACAGGATGTGTGGATCAGGTGTTTGCTTTGAAGAATGTATGTGAGAAATACTTAGAAAAGCAAATGGATTTGTATGTAGCATTTATGGATCTGGAGAAGGCATATGATAGAGTTGATAGAGATGCTCTGTGGAAGGTATTAAGAATGTATGGTGTGGGAGGCAAGTTGTTAGAAGCAGTGAAAAGTTTTTATCGAGGATGTAAGGCATGTGTACGTGTAGGAAGAGAGGAAAATGATTGGTTCTCAGTGAATGTAGGTTTGCAGCAGGGGTGTGTGATGTCTCCATGGTTGTTTAGTTTGTTTATGGATGGGGTTGTTAGGGAGGTGAATGCAAGAGTTTTGGAAAGAGGGCAAGTATGAAGTCTGTTGTGGATGAGAGAGCTTGGGAAGTGAGTCAGTTGTTCGCTGATGATACAGCGCTGGTGGCTGATTCATATGAGAAACTGCAGAAGCTGGTGACTGAGTTTGGTAAAGTGTGTGAAAGAAGAAAGTTAAGAGTAAATGTGAATAAGAGCAAGGTTATTAGGTACAGTAGGGTTGAGGGTCAAGTCAATTGGGAGGTAAGTTTGAATGGAGAAAAACTGGAGGAAGTAAAGTGTTTTACATATCTGGGAGTGGATCTGGCAGCGGATGGAACCATGGAAGCGGAAGTGAATCATAGGGTGGGGGAGGAGGCGAAAATCCTGGGAGCCTTGAAGAATGTGTGGAAGTCGAGAGCATTATCTCGGAAAGCAAAAATGGGTATGTTTGAAGGAATAGTGGTTCCAACAATGTTGTATGGTTGGGAGGCGTGGGCTATGGATGGAGTTGTGCGCAGGAGGGTGGATGTGCTGGAAATGAGATGTTTGAGGACAATGTGTGGTGTGAGGTGGTTTGATCGAGTAAGTAATGTAAGGGTAAGAGAGATGTGTGGAAATAAAAAGAGCGTGGTTGAGAGAGCAGAAGAGGGTGTTTTGAAATGGTTTGGGCACATGGAGAGAATGAGTGAGGAAAGATTGACCTAGAGGATATATGTGTCAGAGGTGGAGGGAACGAGGAGAAGTGGGAGACCAAATTGGAGGTGGAAAGATGGAGTGAAAAAGATTTTGAGTGATCGGGGCCTAAACATGCAGGAGGGTGAAAGGCGTGCAAGGAATAGAGTGAATTGGATCGATGTGGTATACCGGGGTTGACGTGCTGTCAGTGGAGTGAATCAGGGCATGTGAAGCGTCTGGGGTAAACCATGGAAAGTTGTGTGGGGCCTGGATGTGGAAAGGGAGCTGTGGTTTGGGGCATTATTGCATGACAGCTAGAGACTGAGTGTGAACGAATGGGGCCTTTGTTGTCTTTTCCTAGCGCTACCTCGCACACATGAGGGGGGAGGGGGATGGTATTCCATGTGTAGCGAGGTGGCGATGGGAATGAATAAAGGCAGACAGTGTGAATTGTGTGCATGGGAATATATGTATGTGTCTGTGTGTGTATATATATGTGTACATTGAGATGTATAGGTATGTATATATGCGTGTGTGGACGTGTATGTATATACATGTGTATGGGGGTGGGTTGGGCCATTTCTTTCGTCTGTTTCCTTGCGCTACCTCGCAAACGCGGGAGACAGCGACAAAGCAAAATAAAATAAATGAATAAATAAATACAATATCGATTGACTAATGCTTTTCACACTAACCTAACCCAACCACAATACAAAAAAAAAGCACTGGAAAACTCATCTTTGGTTTTCATAAATTCATCTTAGCTATTAAAAATCTGCCTTACATGAAGTTCTGCCTCGTTAACAATACTTGCATTCAAATGAAAACATACTAAATTGGCTTTTGGCCTTATCATTTATCAAATTCTTTCAAAATAGTATACTTCTCATCTACCTATTTTCACAATGCACTGCTTCATTTCTCCATCCAGTGACTCAAAAAAAACTTTTGTGATTGGTTCTCCATTGCTCAACATCTCAAAGGACAGCCAGTTCATATTTAACCCCTTAACACCCCTAGACAGATTTTTACAAGACCTGAGCAACACCTCTCGACAGATAATTATGCATTGAGTTTTGCATCTCTATCTTAAGGTTGTGTGCCAAGCCAGGGTGGTGACAGTGATAATTTCTCCCAACAGTTAATCATCCTTCAACCATGCCAATGAAAGATTTTCTTGGAGTTTTAGCAAGAATTAGAGGACCAGGCAGATTACCTTGAATTACTTGAAAATGATGATTTTCTTTCTGTCTTATTCACATGTGGACTGCTGGCATTCTGTCCACAAGCATACAATTTCTCCTTGTCATACATACCACTTGACAACACTTACCTCACACAACTCATTCTTCATAACTAGACTTTACACCAGTGAGTGCTATGTGCTAATCCTGCCTTTTGGCAAAATGTAAGGAGCAATAGACAGAAGTGATAGGAAGGAACATTAGACAGGAGCAGTAGGTACAATTAGTAGGTATGAACATTTAAGTGTGAGCATTAGGCACAGGTAGTAGGCAGGAGCCTCTGGAAATACAGTGCTCGAGTTGTCCTCTGCTAGTGGCCTGTTAAGGGCGAGGCATCAATGGCTATGAAGTGATACTGGAGTTCACCAGGTAAGGAGACTCTTTTACAAAGGCCACCCCTTATGGGAAATTCCAAAGGAAATGGGCATCGGAGATGTAGATAGATAGGAAGATGATTCAGCCTCAGATTGCGCAGTGTAATTTTATGGACAGTGACTTTTTCAGCAGAGTAAGTTGACTAAAATAAGGCAGGAAAAGGTTCTCTAGCAAAACTGGAGGTAGAGTTGCTAATGCCAGATTGACAATGATAACAATGCATCTGTCTGGTGTTGCTGATAATCTATAAATTCTATAGTTCTGCGGTTATGAAAAAATTATTAAATGACAATTTTTATTACTAGAAAAGATTTATTACCTAAGATAACACGATTATAATTGGCAATTGAATTTTCAGAGTTGATAGAATATGCACAGTATCAATTTGCTTGACACTGAGACTGTACTCCAACACACTGTGCTGAAAAATCTACAAAACTTCAGCACATTAACAAAGGAAAAGTAGTGAGTGAAATATACTTCTGGAGTGATATACACTGTTGTTATATGAATATCTCTGAAAACACAGTTAAATACATATTTAAAAAAAAGGTAAATTTTGAGTTAAAAAGGAAAACTTGCTTAAACATTATGGGATTAATATAAAAAAAAATGAAAAAATTATGCTCCACAACTCAGTAATTGTATTCTCTAACTACTACACTAGTAACTGTATTCTCTTACCATTACACGGGTAACTGTATTCTCTAACCATTACACTAGTAACTGTATTCTCTAACCACTATACTAGTATTACTAGTATTGCAGAACAAACTTACTCAGTATCTGCTCAGTTCTGATGCGTGGTTAAACTGAGAGTCTGTCACTTAATAACCAAAGATAGTTTCGGTAATACTTTATCTGTTTTCGAAATGATTATTATTCGAATGTGTAATTAAGATTGGTGGGTTATTCTAGTTTCACCCATATCTATAAAAATAACCTCATAGTTGGGTTATGTGTCTTGGGGTGGCGTTGAGTGACTTTTGTAGAACCATAGAAAAATATGAAACGAAAATCAACTCCAACCCAAAGATAGAATATTAATTAACCTACGATTGTTTAAAGTGATAAACAGAGTCTTGCAAATTTAATCAGTTCTATCCGATCTTTGTGTATTTAGATGTCAAATTTGTTGCACTTCCCAATTAAAGTTAGAACAAAAATTCTTAATATCTTCACCAATTATTCCTAGGTCAACCAGCATGCCTTAGCAAACCTATAAGCTCCATAACTTTCACAATCTGGAGTGCATCCTATGTCATCCCGTCTCATCAACAACTCCTCCCATGTTATTTCATTATGTTTGTCTTTATATCATATACAAAAATAATCTCATCTTACTGTGACTGTTCTCATCATAGTCGACATCAGCTGTCATGTTGGGAGGCTGCGGTTGTGGCCAGGCTGGGTCACTCCACGTCAGATGGGGAGGTTGTGGTTGTGGCCAGACTGGGTTGCCCCACGTCAGATGAGGAGGTTGTGGTTGTGGCCAGGCTGAGTCAGCCCACGTCAGATGGGGAAGTTGTGGTTGTGGCCAGGCTTGGTCAGCCCACGTCAGATGGGGAGGTTGTGGTTGTGGCCAGACTGGGTCGCCAAAAGTCAGATGGGGAGGTTGTAGTTGTGGCCAGGCTGGGTTGCCCTATGTCAGATGGGGAGGTTGTGGTTGTGGCCAGGCTGAGTCGCCCCACATCAGATGAGGAGGTTGTAGCCTGGCTGGTCGCCCCACGTCAGATCGGGAGGTTGTGGTTGTGGCCAGGCTGGGTCACCCCACGTTTGATGGAGAGGTTGTGGTTGTGGCCAGGCTGAATCGCCCCACGTCAGATGAGGAGGTTGTGACCAGGCTGGGTCGCCCCACGTCACATGAGGAGGTTGTGGTTGTGGCCAGGCTGGTCGCCCCACGTCAGATGGGGAGGTTGTGGTTGTGGCCAGAGCGGGTCACCCCACGTCAGATGGGGAGGTTGTGGTTGTGGCCAGGCTGGGTCGCCCCACGTCAGATGGGGAGGTGGTGGTTGTGGCCAGAGCTGGTCACCCCACGTCTGATGGAGAGGTTGTGGTTGTGGCCAGGCTGGTCGCCCCACGTCAGATGAGGAGGTTGTGGTTGTGACCAGGCTGGGTCGCCCCACGTCAGATGGGGAGGTTGTAGTTGTGGCCAGGCTGGGTCGCCCCACGTCAGATGGGGAGGTTGTGGTTGTGGCCAGGCTGGGTCGCCCCACGTCAGATGGGGAGGTTGTGGTTGTGGCCAGGCTGGGTCGCCCCACGACAGATGGGGAGGTTGTGGTTGTGGCCAGGCTGGGTCGCCCCACGTCAGAGGGGGAGGTTGTGGTTGTGGCCAGAACGGGTCGCCTCACACCAGCTGGGAAGGTTGTAGTAGTGGTCAGAGCGGGTCGTCCCCAAGTCAGCTGGGGAGGCAATGTTTACCTCCGCCCCTTCCCTGCCCGGGCCATCATCCAATTCTTATCATAATAAATAACTCTTATCTTATCTGACATTATGATAGTTTTTATAGGGAAATCTAAACTTCGGCTTGGTTTCGCATGCTGAAAAAATTTTTCTTACTTGTTCTAATAGACGGAGTGCTTTTTTTTTTAATACAAATAGATATATTTCCATTTAAGGTATTTAATTCTGAAAGGTTTATTTCCCTTGTTTAATTGTCATAGTTTTAGGTAAAGTTTTCTAATATAGATATAAAACTTTGGAATTATGTTAGGAAGTTAGTGGTCTAACAAGTAACTTGCTGAGGAGCAGAGCAAATATTACCGAGAACAAAATGTTTGTTTCATTGTTTGACTTTGGAAGTTGCTGAATATTGCTGTTGGCTCAAGCAAGAAAAAAGAATTATGAGACAGAGGAGGTGATATATACAATTAAAGATGGTAGTTTACTGGTGGCATGAGTAGACTTAAGTAAGGACAAAGGTTGTGATGAAGAGCGACCTAATTCGTCTTAGCAATAAATCAAAAGTAACAGGACTGATAGAGAAGTCAAACAACCATATGGCTGGAGAGATGGGAAACTGGTAAATATTGGTGTGAATATTAGCTCGACCTGCTGTACCTACAGTAAGGGATAGTCCACTACAGGCCCAGGACAGCTATGCCATTGCTTAGAAGAAACATCAAGGGGGACCATGAGAAATGTTGAGTTATTTTGAAACATTAGGAAAGCAGATGTATAATGAAGTTGACTTATGCCCGAAAAGCAATCAATTTATTGTGTACCTTTCCCATCATACGGACAGTGGAGACTACAAAACTGGTGGGTGAGCTACCTGCTGGGAAATGGTACTTGAGCCCATGGTTCTGATGGAATTCAGAAGATCGGGAGATTAGTGTGAAGATAATACATAAGTGGTGGGATGAAAGAGAACAAAAGGTTAAGAGTTAGAAAGGGAGGTGAAAGAAATGTAAAAGTTAGAACACAAACTAAGGGAACAAACAAGAAGCGAATGGTTTAGGAATGCACTGCTTGCAAGGTTCAACATATGTGTTATGTCCATAAAAAGAAAATTCATTCAGATTAACAGTGAGAAAGATTCGACCTCTCCTGATCAAAGTTCACCCTCAGCCTCAGGCAGAGTTGCCAACTTAGCGCTTTTGAAGGCGTTAAATCTAGCACTTTTTATAAAGATCAAGCGACTAAATGACGTATTTAGCGCGTTTTTCGACGCCTTTTTTTTCATTTCGCAACAAACTCAGTGTTATTTCAATATATGAGGAAATTCAATCATTAATTAAAGTATATCAATGTGATTTAGGAAGATGAAGCGAAACCTATTAAAATAACAAGGAAAACAATACAACTATTGCACGTAATTCCGTTTCATCGAAATGAACTTTTGAACAGGTGCAGTTCGGGTGTACTTGGCGGGCTACCCCAACTTAAGCCACCCCAATTCAGTTCAGCCTCAGGTTGAGTTGACCTCTGTATGTTCACAGAACTATCAATGGGCCATGAAGGAGTAACATTGCTGTGTGTGTGTGTGTGTGTGTGTGTGTGTGTGTGTGTGTCATTCTCTACAGTTAAATATTTCATGGTGCAGCAGCGTGTCTCCTACCCTGCCATTCACCAAGCAAAGTACAAGTAGATCTGTTCTTTGATCATTTTGAATTCCAATGATGGTCAAGCGCCATTGAAGTGAATACAGCTAAACCAGACTTGATGGCTGCCAATTGAATCAGCAATTGTCAGTATAGTGCAACAGTGGGTTGAACTTAAGACTCGCATTGAAATGGCAATAAATAGTGAAAGGTGTTACACAGCTCAGATTCTCTATAACACATTTTGTGACAAAAAAAAAACTATGTCTTCCTGATATTCCTGAAGTATATTCTTGGAGAAGTTCAGCGTGTACAAGAGAAATATGAAGCCGAGGTACAGAACCCAACCAAACTGCATAGTGACCATATTCAACCAAACTGCATAGTGACCATATTCAACTTATGGATTCCAAAGTTCTAAAAGTCCTCATCCCAGGGCAGAAATTCGAGAAAGGAGATTCAGTGGAGAACTTGGAGTACGAATTTGAGAAGATGGCGCAATGTAAGTGTGTCCTGATGGAAGAGGATATTCGAGGAAGATGTATCCAGTTTGTAGTGGAGTTGGTGAAACAGCTTCGTCAGCGTTTGCCAGACAATGCCCAAGTATTACAGTCAATATCATCAGTGAGTGCGAGTGAAAGCCTGCAACCCATAAATCCTGGAATACTAGAATTAACAAAGATGTTTACTGATAACGAAGAAATTCTCACACGCGATGAGCTGCAGTGAAGGAAACTTGCTCCTCATGTATTGTGGAAACAGAACACTGTGACCCGAGCGTGACTCTGGCCTGACCTAACCTCGACCAGGAATGCAACAGGAGAAAACTCCTTCACTGACCTGCCTGAGTTGGCTTTGTGCTGACATTACCTCACTCCAACGCTGATGGTGAGCGTGTCTTTAGTCATATGAACACCGTGAAGTCAAAGCTTCGAAATAGACAGTATCACAGCATTAAATGCAATACTAACCATCAAGTATGGACTAAGAAGATATGGGAACTGCTGTTATGATTATAAACTGCCTGAAGAAGTATTGAAAAACATTGGTTCATTGAAAGCATACGAGTCATTATCACTGCCACCAGCAGGAACGCTCACACACACACCACCTCAACCCCAGGTCACCAGGAAGAGATGGTGGATTGGGAATTAGCAAATCAGGAATATTGGTGAGTGTTGTCGTGTAAATACAGTGTGTTGTACCTGTTATTGATAATCTGGCACGTCAAAGAGCAGAAATGATTCGAAGAGCATTTTTTTTCTCTCATTTTAGTTTAGCGCTTTTCGAGATTGAATCTAGCGGAACTCTGCGTCCAGGAACTTCAAAGTTCAAGTCATTAATCCAAGACGGAGGAGGAGTGTGTCTACCAGGACCTCGTGGCAAGTGTCCACCAGGTCATGAGGTCATGACACAGAGTAACTATTCTTCAAGGCAAAGTTAAAGTTGTTTGGAAAGACTCCCAGAGTTGGGGGGGGGGGGGGGTCAGTGGTTAACCAAGTACTGGTGTGACAGTGATTGTGGATTGTGGTTCATGATGATTACCATCGACTGGCACAAACTACCTTATGAATGTGGTCAGGAGCCTAGGTTACGAGACACACACACCCGTGGACATAGTTTTTCTGTGTTTATCGTAATTCTGGTGATATTCATCTATTTTAAAAATAATTACGATTACAATGAAAACTCAGGTTTATGTGCACGTTACAGTCGGGGCAAGATAATGATAAACAGCACAAAACAAGATTGGAATGAAAGAACGTAATGTATCTTAAAGAGAACTTTTGGATTTTCAATAAAATCCCCAATATTGGTCGAATTCTCATAAATAATATATGAATATTGTACAAAAGTGAATTTATTATGCGAGCGACGACCATTGTTGAATGATTATAGATTTTATTTGTTAAAATAACACAGGAATGTGGATGGAAACGGTGAACAACTTGTCGAGTTGTTGTAGGGAAGCAGTGATGGCATGTACAAAAAATGCTTGTGGCATGAGAAAGGTGGGAGGTGGGCAAGTTAGATAGGGTGGTTAGTGGTGGGCATGAAGTAAAGTTGCTAGTAAATGAGAAAAGATATGTTTGGGCTGTACTTACAGGGAAGGAGTAAGAATGACTGGGAGATGTATAAGAGAAAGGGGCAGGAGGTCAAGAGGAAGGTGAAGGGGTTGCAAAAGAGGGCACAAGAGAGTTAGTGTGAGAGAGTATCATTAAACTTTTGGAAGAATAGGATGTTTTGGAAGGACGTTTATAACAGTAGAAACGAGAGAACAAATGGGAACATCATCAAGGGGAAAAAAGGGAATCGATAACAAGTAGTGATAGAGTGTAGAGGAGACGGAGTATTTTGTAGGACTATTAAATGTGTTTGATGATAGGATGGCAGATGTGGGGTGTTTTGGTCGGGTTGGTATGTGAAGTGAAAGTCCTGGAGTGTGGTTTGGTGAAGAGAGAAGAACTGGTGAAAGCCTTACGTAAAATGAAACTTGGCAAGGCGGCTGGAATGAAAGGTATTGCAGTTGAATTTATTAAGAAGTGGGATGATAGTGTTGTTTATTGGCTAGTTAGGATTTTCAGTGAAGTATGTATGGATTATGATGAGGTGCCTGAGGAATGGTGGAATGCATGTACAGTGCAACTGTATAAAGGCAAGAGGGGGGGGGTAAAGGTGACTGTTGAAACTACAGAGGTATAAGTTTGTTGAGTATACCTGGTAAGTTGTATGGGAGGGTACTGATTGAGATGGTGAAGGTATGTACAGAACATCAGATTCGGGAAGAGCAGTGTGTGGTAGAGGATGTGTGGATCAGGTGTTTGCTTTGAAGAATGTATGTGAGAAATACTTAGAAAAACAGATGGATTTGTTTGTAGCATTTATGGATCTGGAGAAGGCATATGATAGGGTTGATAGAGATGCCTTGTGGAAGGTGTAAGGCATGTGTGCAATTAGGAAAAGAGAGGTGAATAGTTCCTAGTGAAGGTCGGTCTACGGCAGGGGTATGTGTTATCACCTTGGCTGTTCAATTTGTTTATGGATGGGGTTATGAGTGAGGTGAATGCATGGGTCTTGGAGAGAGGGGCGAGTATGCAGTCTGTTGTGGATGGAAAGACCTAGAAAGTGAATCAGTTGTTTACCGACGATACAGAGCTGGTGGCTGATTCAAGTGAAAAATGAAGACGCTGGTGACAGTTTGGAGAGTGTGTGAAAGGAAGAAGTTGAGAGTAAGTGTGAATAAAAGCAAAGTTATTAGGTTTAGAGGGTTGAGGGGTAAGTTAGTGGAGTGTAAGTTTGAATGGAAAAAATACGAGGAAGTGAAGTTCTTTGGATATCTGGGAGTGGACTTGGCAGCGAATGGAACCATGGAAGCGGAAGTAAGTCTTAGGGTGGATGAGAGGGCTGAAGTTCTAGGAGCACTGAAGTATTCATGAAAAGAGAAAGCGTTATATGGGAGGGCAAAAATGGGTATCTTATGGATGCCAGGCATGGGACTATCGATGAGGATGTGCGGAGGAGGGTGGATGTGCTGGAAATGAAATGTTTGAGGACAATATGTGATGTGAGGTGATTTGATCGAGTAAGTAATGAAAGGGTAAGAGAGATGTGTGGTAATAAAAAGAGTGTGGTTGAGAGAGCAGAGGAGGGTGTGTTGAAATGGTTTGGAACATATGGAGGGAATGAGTGAGGAAAGATTGACAAGGATGATATATGTCAGAAGTGGAGGAAACAAGGACAACCGGGAGACCAAATTGGAGGTGGAAGGATGGGATGAAAAAGATTTTGAATGATTGGGGCCTGAACATGAAGGAGGATGAATGGTGTGTACAGGATAGAGTGTATTTGGAACGATGTGGTATACAGGTGTCAGCGCGCTGTCAACTGACTGAACCAGGGCATGTGAAACATCTGGGGTAAACCATGGAAAGGTCTGTGGGGCCTGGATGTGAATAGCGAGCCGTGGTTTCGGTGCATTATACATGATAGCTAGAAACTGAGTGTGAACGAATGTGGCCTTCCTTCGTCAGTTCCTGGCTCTACCTCTCTAACGCGGGAAACGGCGATCAAGTATCAAAAATAAAGCACAGCTGATAAGTCAAGGGAATTTATCTGATGAAACAAATTAATATATTCATACAGAAATCAATTAATATATTTATGAAGATAGAGAAAAGTTCCTTGATATCTACTCATGACAGAGTTTTCCAGGTGGTGCCACGGAAATGAATAGTCAAATAAAGGTGATAACATGAGGGATAATGAGGCTAAAGGAAATGGACTTATTCTGGGTAAGGGAAAGATGGAGGGACACACACACACACACACCACTGAAGGTAGTCAAGTTATACCTGGTTATCACCCACTAAAGTTGTTCACTCGAGCGTCGTCTGGTTCATCATATATTAATCATGAATGGGTCTAGATGATCAAGACCAGGCAGGTGTGTGACAAACTCCACGGAAAGGTGGCAACAGTGACACATAACACATACATAACCAGGAAGCAAAACTTAGGAGCTAATGATTAATATGATGATAAGAGAAAATAGCACCTAGGAACGAAAGTTATGTCATGGGTCAAGAGAACTGTCATGGGTCATGAGAAAAGTCATGGGTCATGAGAAGTGTCATGGGTCATGAGAAGTGTCAGCGGTCATAAGAAATGTTATGGGTCATGAGAAGTGTCATGGGTCATGAGAAGTGTCAGCGGTCATAAGAAATGTTATGGGTCATGAGAAGTGTCATGGGCCATGAGAGGTGTCATTTGGTCATGAGAAGTGTTATGGGTCATGAGAAGTGTCATGGGTCGTGTCATTGGTCATGAAAGGTGTCATGGATCATGAGAAGTGTCATGGATCATGAGAAGTGTCATGGATCATAAGAGGTGTCATGGGTCATAGGAAGTGTCATGGGTCATGAGAAGTATCATGGATCATGAGAGGTGTCATGGGTCGGGAAGTGTCATGGGTCATGAGAAGTGTCATTGATCATGAGGTGTCATGGGTTATGAGAAGTGTCATGGATCATGAGAAGTGTGTGACGGATTATGAGAAGTGTCATGGATCATGAGAAGTGTCACGGATCATAAGAAGTGTCGTGGATCATGAGAAGTGTCATGGATCATGAGAGCTGTTATGAGTCATGAGAAGTGTCACAAATTATGAGAAGTGTCACGGATCATGAAAAGTGTCACTGATCATAAGAATGTCACGGATCATAAGAAGTGTTATGGATCATGAGAAGTGTCATGGATCATGAGAAGTGTCAAAGATCACGAGAAGTGTCATGGATCATGAGAGGTGTCATGCGTCATGAGAAGTGTCACGAATCATGAGAAGTACCACGGATCATGAGAAGTGTCACGGATCATGAGAAGTGTCATGGATCATGAGAAGTATCATGGATCATGAGAAGTGTCATGGATTATGAGAAATGTCATGGGTCATTAGGTGTCATAGAAGTGTCACGGATCATGAGAAGTGTCATGGATCATGAGAAGTGTCATGGATCATAAGAGGTGTCATGCACCATGAGAGGTGTCATGGGTCAATAGAGGTCTCAGGGATCATGAGAGGTGTCATGGATCATGGGAGGTGCCATGGATCATGAAAGGTGTCACGGTTCATGAGAGGTGCTATGGATCATGAAAGGTGTCATGGATCATGAAATGTGTCATAAATCATTTGAGATGCCATGGATGATGAGAGGTGTCATGGGTCATGAGAGGTATCATGAGTCATGAAAGGTATCATGGGTTATGGAAGGTACCATGGATCATGAGAAATGTCATAGACCATGAGAAATATTAATCATGAGAGAAATCATTCATAAATGGTATCATCGGTCATGAAAGGTGTCATCGGTGATGAGAGGTGCCATTGGTCATGAGAGGTGTCATTAGTCATGAGAAGTGTCATTGGGATTGAGAAATGCTATGAGTCGTGAGAGGTGTCATTGGGTCATGAAAGGTGTCTCAGATAATGAGGTGTCATTGATATGAGAAGTATCTTGGATTATGAAAAGTGTCATAGATCATGAGAGATGTCACGGGTCATGAAAGGTGCAGTGGGTCATGAGAGGTGTCACGGATCATGAGAGATGTCATAAGACATGGGAGGTGTCAAGGGTGATGAGAGGTGCCATTGGTCATGAGAGGAGTCATGGATCATGAGGAGTATCATGGATCATGAGAAGTGTCATGGATCATGAGAAGTATCATGGATCATGAGAAGTGTCATGGGTCATGAGAAGTGTCATGGGTCATGAGAGGTGTCGGGGATAAAAAAAAAGGCGTCATGGGTCTTGAGGTGTCATGAACTATTAGAGGTGCCATGGATCATGAGAGGTGTCATTGGTCATAAGAGGTGTCATGGATCATGAGATGTGTCGTCAGTCATAAAAGGTGTCATTGGTCATGAGAGGTGCCATGGATCATGAGAGGTGTCATGGATCATGAGGAGTATCATTGGTCATGAGAGTTTTCATGGATCATGAGAGGTGGTCATGGAACATGAGGAGTGTCATGGATCATGAGAGGTGTCATTGGTGGTGAGAGTTTTCATGGATCATGAGAGGTGTATGGATTATGAGAGGTGTCATGGATTATGAGGGGGTGTCATTGGTCATCAGAGTTTCATAGATCATGAGAAGTGTCATAGATCATGAGAGATGTCATCCGTCATAAAAGTGTCATAAGTAATGAGAGGTGTAATGGACTATGAGAGGTGTCATGGGTCATGAGAGGTCTCCTGGATCATCAGAGGTGTCCTGGATCATGGGAGGTGCCATATATCATGAGAGGTATCATGGATCATGAAAGGTGCCGTGTATCATAAAAGGTGTCATGATTCATGAGAGGTGTCATGTGTCATGAGAGGTGCTATGGATCATGAAAGGTGTCATGGATCATGAAAGGAGTCATAGATCATGGGAGATACCATGGATGATGAGAGGTATCATGGGTCATGAGAGGTTCCATGGATGATGAGAGGTATCATGGGTCATGAGAAGTGGCATGGATCATGAGGTGCCAAGGATCATGAGGTACCATAGATCATGAGAGGTGTCATGGATCATGAGAGTTGCCAAGGATCATGAGAGGTGCCATAGATCATGAGAGGAGTTATGGATCATAAGAAAGGTATCATTGATCATGAAAGGTATCATAGGTCATGGGAGGTACCATGGATCATAAGACGTGTCATGTATCATGAGAAGTGTCATGGGTTATGAGAGATGTCATGGATTTTAAAAGGTATCATGAGTCATGAGAGATGTCATGGGTCATGAGAAGTGTTATCAGTCATGAGAGGTGTCACGGATCATGAGAGGTGTCATGGATCATAAGTATCATGGGTCATGAGAGGTGCCATGGATCATAAAAGGTGTCATGGGTCATGAGAGGTGCCATGGGTCATGAGAGGTGCTATGGCTCACGAGAAGTGTCTTGGATCATGAGAAGTATCATGAGTCATGTGAGATGATTCTGGATCATAAAGTGTCATAGGTCATGAGAGGTGTTGTGGATCATGAGAGGTGTCATGGGTCATGAGAGGTGCCATTAGTCATAAGGTGTCATGGATCATGAGAAGCATTATGGATCATGAGCAGTGTCAGGTGTCAAAAGGTGTCAAAGGTCATGAGGTGTCGTGGATCATGAGAGGTGTCACGGGTCATGAGAGGTGTCAGTGGTCATGAGAGTTGCCAGGGATCATGAGGTGTTATGGATCATGAGAAGTATCATGGATCATGAGAGGTGTCATTGATCCTAAAAGGTGTCACGTGAGGTGTTATCGGTCATGAGAGGTGTCGTGGATCATGATGGATGCCACGAGTCATGAGAGGTGTCATGGGACATGAGAGGTATCAAGGGTCATGAGAGGTGTCATGGATCATGAGAGGTGTCATGAATCATGAATGGTGTCACGGGTAATGAGAGGTGTCATGGATACGAGTATCTTGGATCATGAGAAGTATCATGGATCATGAAAGATGTCACGGGTCATGAAAGGTGCCGTGGGTCATGAGAGGTGTCATTGATCATGAGATTTGATGGATCATGAGCTGTATCAAGGATCGTGAGAGGTGTCATGGATCATGAGAAGTGTCAGATCATGAGAAGTGTCATGGATCATGAGACGTATCAAGGGTAATGAGAGGTGTCATGGATTAACAGAGGTGCCATGGATCATGAGATGTGTGATAGCTAATGAGCAGTATCAAGGGTCGTGAGAAGTGTCATGGATCATGAGAGGTGTCATGAATCATGAGGTGTCACGGACCATGAGAGGTATCAAGGGTCATGAGAGGTGTCATGGATTATTAGAGGTATCAAGTGTCTTTAAAGGTGTCATGGATCATGAGAGATGCTGTGGAACATGAAAGGTACCAAGGGTCATGAGAGGTGTCACGGATCAAGAGAGGTGCCATGGATCATGAGATGTGTGATAGCTAATGAGCAGTATCAAGGGTCGTGAGAAGTGTCATGGATCATGAGAGGTGCCATGAATCATGAGGTGTCACGGACCATGAGAGGTATCAAGGGTCATGAGAGGTGTCATGGATTATGAGAGGTATCAAGTGTCTTTAAAGGTGTCATGGATCATGAGAGATGCTATGGAACAAGAGAGGTGCCATGGATCATGAGGTATCAAGGTTAATGAGAGGTGTCATGGATCAAGAGAGGTGGCACAGATTATGAAAGGTGTCATGGATCATGAGAGGTATCAAGGTTCATGAGGGGTGCCATGGAACATGGTGTCATGGATCATGAGAGGTATCAAGGGTTATGAGAGGTTTCATTAATCATGAGAGGTGCCATGGATCATGATAGGTATCACAGGTCATGAGAGTTATCAAGGATCATGAGAGGTGTGATGGATCATGAGGTGTCATGGATCATGAGAGGTATCAAGGGTTATAAAAGGTGCCATGGATCATGATAGGTGTGATGGATCATGTGAAATATCAAGAATCATGAGATGTCATGGATTATGAGAGTTTTTTGGATAATAAGAGGTGTCATGGATCATGAGAGGTGCCATGGATCATGAGAGGTGTCATGGCTCATGAGATGTATCAGCGGTCATGAGAGATGTCATGGATGATGAGGTGTCATAATCATAAGAGGTGTGATGGATCATGAGGTATCAAAGGTCATGAGGTGCCATGGATCATGAGATGTCATGGATCATGAGGTATTAAGGATAATGAGGTGTTATTGATCATGAAAGATGTCATGGATCATGAGAGGTACCATGGATCATGAAAGGTGTCATGGATCAAGAAAGGTGCCATCTATCATGAGGTGTGATGGATCACGAGAGGTATCAAAGGTCATGAAGTGCCATGGATCATGAGAGGTGTCATGGATCATGAGGTATCAAGGGCCATAAGAGGTGTCATGGATCATGAGAGGTATCAAGGGTCATTAGGTGTCATGCATCATGAGAGGTGCATCATGAGAGGTGCCATGGATCATGAGAGGTATTAAGGATCATGAGGAGTACCATGGATTATGAGAGCTGCCCTGGATCATGATATGTTTCACGGGTCATGAGAGGTGCCAAGAATCATGAGAAGTGCCATGGATCATGAGGTGCCATGGATCATGAGGTACCATGGATTATGAGCTGCCATGGATCATGATAAGTATCACGGGTCATGAGAGGTGCCAAGAATCCTGAAAGTGCCATGGCTCATGAGGTGCCATGGATCATGAGATGTGATGGATTATGAGAGATGTGATGGATCACGAGAGGTATTAATGATCATGATAGGTACCATGGATCATGAGAGCTGCCATGGATCATGATATGTATCACGGGTCATGAGAGGTTCCAAGGATCATGAGAGGTATCAAGGATCATGAAAGATGGCATGGATCAAAAGAGGTATCAAGGGTCATGAGAGGTGTCATGGATCACGAGAGATGTCATAGATCATGAGAGGTGTCATGGATGATGAAAGGTATCAAGGGTCATGAGAGTGCCATAGATCATGATAGGTGTGATGGATCATGAGAAGTATCAAGGGTCATGAAAGATGTCATGGATCACGAGGGGTTTTATGGACCACGAGAGGTGTGATCATTCATGAGAAGTATCAAGGTCATGAGAGGTGTCATGGATCATGAGGTATCAAGGGTCACTAGAGGTGTCATGGATCATGAGGTGCCATGCATCATGAGAGGTGTCATGCATCATGAGAGGTGCCATGCATCATGAGGGGTGCCATGCATCATGAGGTGCCATGGATCATGCGGTATCAAGGGTCATGAGAGGTGTCATGGATCATGAGGTATCAAGGGTCATGAGAGGTGCCAGGGATCATGAAATGTGATGGATCATGAGAGCTGCCATGGACCATGATAAGTTTCAAGGGTCATGAGAAGTGCCAAGAATCATGAGATGTATCAAGGATCAAAAGAGATGGCATGGATCAAAAGAGATATCAAGGGTCATAAGAGGTGGCATGGATCATTAGAGGTGTCATGGATCATGAGAGGTGTCATGGATCATGAGTGGTATCAAGGGTCATGAGAGTTGCCATGGATCATGAGATGTCGTGGATTATGAGAGGTGTAATGGATCATGCGAGGTATCAAGGGTTATGAGAGGTGCCATAGATCATGACAGATATCAAGGTTCATGATGGGTGTCATGAATCATGAGAGGTATAATGGATCATGAGAGGTATCAAGGGTCATGAGGTGTTATAGATCATGAGGTGTCATGGATCATGAGAGGTATCAAGGGTTATAAGGTGTCGGATCATGAGAAGTGCCATGGATCATGAGATGTGATAGATCATGAGAGGTATCAAGGGTCGTGAGAGGTGTTATGTTTCATGAATGGTGCTATGTATCATGAGAGGTGTCATGGATCATGAGAGGTATCAAGGGTCATGAGAGGTGTCGTGGATGATATGTGCCATGGATCATGAGAGGTGTGATGGATCATTAGGTATCAAATTTCATGATAGGTATCATGGATCATGGATCATGCATGAGTGGTATGATGGATCATGAGATATATCAGCAGTCATGAGAGGTGTCATGGATGATGAGGTGTCATGGATCATGAAAGGTGTCATGGATCATGAGAAGTGTCATGAATCATGAGAGGCATCATGGATCATGAGAGGTATCAAGGGTCATGAGAGGTGCCATGGATCATGATAGGTGTCATGGATTATGAGAGGTATCAAGGGTCATGAGAGGCGTCACGGATCATGTGGTATCAAGGGTCAGGAGAGGCGTTATGGATCATAAAAGGTACCAGGTCTCATTAGAGGAGTCATGTATCCTGAGAGGTGTCATGGATTATGAGAGATGTGATGGATCATGAGGTATTAAGGATCGTGAGGGTGTCATGGATCATGAGAAGTGTCATGGATCATGAGAGGCATCGTGGATCATGGGAGGTATCAAGGGTTATGAGAGGTGCCATGGATCATGATAGGTGTCATGGATCATGAGAGGTATCAAGGGTCATGAGAAGTGTAATGGATCATGTGGTATCAAGGGTCAGGAGAGGCGTTATGGATCATAAGAGGTATCAGGTGTCATTAGAGGAGTCATGTATCCTAAAAGTTGCCATGGATCATGAGAGATGTGATGGATCATGAGATATTAAGGATCATGGATCATGAGAGGCATCAAGGATCATGAGAGAAGCTTGGATCATGACATGTATCAAGGGTCATGAGAGGTGTCATGGGTCATGAGAGGTGTCATAGATCATGAGAGGTGTCATGGATGATGAGGGGTATCAAGGATCATGAGAGGTATCATGGAACATGAGATAAATCAAGGATTATGAGTGGTGTCATAGATCATGAAAGGTGTCATGGATTATGAAAGGTAAGTTGCTAGAGGTAGTGAAGAGTTCTTACCAAGGATGTAAGGCATGTTTACGAGTAGGAAGAGAAGAGAGTGATTGGTTCTTAGTGAATGTCGGTTTGCAGTAGGGGTGTATGATGTCCCCATGGTTGTTTAATTTGTTTGTGAATGGGGTTGTTTGGGAGGTAAACACAAGAGTCTTGGAGAGAGGGGCGAGTATGTAATCTGTTGTGGGTGAGAGGGCCTGGGAAGTGTCAGTTGTTGTTTGCCAATGATACAGCTCTAGTGGCTGATTCAGGTGAGAAGCTGCAGAGATTGGTGACAGTTTGGAAAAGTGTGTAAAAGGAGAAAAATGAGAGTAAATGTGAATAAGAGCAAGGTTATTAGGTTCAGTATGGTTGAGGGACAAGGTAGTTGGGATGAAAGTTTGAATGGAGAAAAATTGGAGGAAGTGAAGGGTTTTTGATATCTGGGAGTGGACTTAGCACCAGATGGAACCATGGAAGTGGAAGTGAGTCACAGGGTGGGGGAGGGGGCAAAGGTTCTGAGAGCGATGAAGAATGTGTGGAAGGAGAGAGTGTTATCTCGTACAGCAAAAATGGATATGTTTGAAGGAATAGTAGTTCCAACAATTGTATGGTTGCGAGGTAAAGGCTATAGATAGGTTTGTGTGGAGGAGGGTGGATGTGTTGGAAATGAGATGTTTGAGGGCAGTATGTGGGTGTGAGGTGGTTTGATTAAGTAATGAAAGGGTAAGAGAAATGTTTGGAAATAAAAAGTGTGGTTGAGAGAGCAGAAGAGGGTGTATTGAAATGGTTTGGACATACGGAGAGAATGAATGAGGAAAGATTGATAAAGAGATATATGTATCAAAGGTAAAGGGAACAAGGAAAAGCAGGAGACCAAATTGGAGGTAGAAGGATGGAGTGAAAAAAGATTTTGAGTGATCAGGTACTGAATATACAGGAGTGTGAGAGGCATGCAAGGAATAAAGTGAATTGGAACAATATTGTGCTGTCAATGGACTGAACCAGGGAATGTGAAGCATCTGGGGTAAACCATGAAAGGTCTGTGGGGCCTGGATGTGGATAGGGAGCTGTGGTTTCGGTGCATTACTCATGACAGCTAGAGACTGAGTGTGAACGAATGGGGCCTTTGTTGTATTCCTGGCACTACCTTGTGCACACAAGGGGGGAGGGGGTTGTTATTTCATGTGTGGCAGGGTGGCGATGGGAATGAATGAAGGCAGACAGTATGAATTATGTTTTTTGTTTTTTTTTTTGTTTTTTTTTGCCGCTGTCTCCCGCGTTTGCGAGGTAGCGCAAGGAAACAGACGAAGAAATGGCCCAACCCACCCCCATACACATGTATATACATACGTCCACACATGCAAATATACATACCTACACAACTTTCCATGGTTTACCCCAGATGCTTCACATGCCCTGATTCAATCCACTGACAGCATGTCAACCCCGGTATACCACATCGCTCCAATTCACTCTATTCCTTGCCCTCCTTTCACCCTCCTGCATGTTCAGGCCCCGATCACACAAAATCTTTTTCACTCCATCTTTCCACCTCCAATTTGGTCTCCCACTTCTCCTCGTTCCCTCCACCTCCGACACATATATCCTCTTGGTCAATCTTTCCTCACTCATTCTCTCCATGTGCCCAAACCATTTCAAAACACCCTCTTCTGCTCTCTCAACCACGCTCTTTTTATTTCCACACATCTCTCTTACCCTTACGTTACTTACTCAATCAAACCACCTCACACCACACATTGTCCTCAAACATCTCATTTCCAGCACATCCATCCTCCTGCGCACAACTCTATCCATAGCCCACGCCTCGCAACCATACAACATTGTTGGAACCACTATTCCTTCAAACATACCCATTTTTGCTTTCCGAGATAATGTTCTCGACTTCCACACATTCTTCAAGGCTCCCAGGATTTTCGCCCCCTCCCCCACCCTATGATCCACTTCCGCTTCCATGGTTCCATCCGCTGCCAGATCCACTCCCAGATATCTAAAACACTTTACTTCCTCCAGTTTTTCTCCATTCAAACTTACCTCCCAGTTGACTTGACCCTCAACCCTACTGTACCTAATTACCTTGCTCTTATTCACATTTACTCTTAACTTTCTTCTTTCACACACTTTACCAAACTCAGTCACCAGCTTTATGTACATGTGTATATATGTATATGTCTGTGGGTATATATATGT
Source organism: Panulirus ornatus (assembly GCF_036320965.1). Taxonomy (NCBI): domain Eukaryota; kingdom Metazoa; phylum Arthropoda; class Malacostraca; order Decapoda; family Palinuridae; genus Panulirus; species Panulirus ornatus. Next base: position 16,207,744 of record NC_092251.1, on the reverse strand, counting down.
ATACGTTGAGATGTATAGGTATGTATATTTGCGTGTGTGGACATGTATGTATATACATATGTATGTGGGTGGGTTGGGCCATTCTTTCGTCTGTTTCCTTGTGCTACCTCGCTAACGCGGGAGACAGCGACGAAGCAAAATAAAATAAAATAAAAATAATGTATATGTATGTATTCATTGAAATGTATAGGTATGTATATGAGCGTGTGTGAGCGTGTATGTATATATATGTGTATGTGGGTGGGTTGGGCTATTCTTTCATCTGTTTGCTTGCGCTACCTCGCTAACACGGGAAACAGCGACAAAGTATAATAAGAAAAATAAAAAGTAAAATAATTTTCCTGATATACTTCACAGACTTATTCCCCTATTATTGCTACATACATCCTTAGCATCTTTTCCTTTGAACAATGGAACAATAATAGCTTTCACTCAGTTCTCAGGCACAACCTTCTGTTCCCATGATAAATTAATCATAGGATGCACCAACACTATCACACTTTCTCCTCCATCCTTCTATCTCCAATATGGTCTCCACATTCTCCTTGTTCCCTCCATTTCTGTTTATTCATATCTCTGATGCCTCTGTCCCAGCTGGTAACTCCCTCAACAGGGTGGCCATGACAGTAGTCTCCATAACTAGTGAACTCCAGTGCCGCTTCTTAGCCTTTAGTGCCTCACCAATAACATGCCACTAGCAGAGGGCAACTCTAATGCAGTGTTTGTGGAGGCTGCTACCTAATGTCCCTACTGACTACTTCTATCTAATGGCAGGTAAAGAACTAGAATACTCCCATACATCCCTACCACTCAATGTACTCACACACAAATTGTGGGGTGAAAGGTGTAGTATTTCAATTATATCCATGTTCCTCACCACCAACACTGCATCTGTATGAAATCAGAGTAGTGTGTTCAGAAAAATGAAAAAACAATCCTTCAATTACCTTGTGATATCTCCAACCAATCTCTCACCAGAATATTTGTGTGAAGGTAATATTTCTAATCATATTCATGGTATTTACCACTAACATTGCCCAAGTTTAAAATTAAAATACAAATGGAAAACAAGTTCTACACAAAGAAATCTCATCTCCAGGTTTTTCTATCATATCTGGAGCTGTCAAACATTACTCACACCCCTTCTAGGTGCTAACAAGCACTGGGCCAGGCCAAAACAAAAGGTAGTATTATAACTTTCTGTGTATTTATCATTACTCTTGAATGCTAATCCATTATTTCATTTACGAAAAAATTATAATTACATTTTCTTGCACACCTTTTGATGGAATATTTGGATCATGCATCCTGTTAAGGTATAACTCTCATAATTTTCCATCTAAAGATGGAATGTTCATAATCAGCCTTTCAAAATACAATTCACCACACAGTGTTCCACATATCTTTTGAAAAATATATTCCAGTACTGGTGTTCCCAGACTCTACCTGCATGTGATTGCACTGTGAGTGAGGTAACCTTTAGCAAGGAGTGCAGTCTCATCAAATAACTTTAAAAGAATCCATCGTTTCCCCTGATACTGGAAATAGTATAGCCTTAGGCTGCAGGAACCTGTTAAAAGGAGGTCCAAGGTAACACCAGGATCCTTTCATAGAGAATGATCCTGAGGCATTAGTAAATATAAATAAAATAAATATTCCTGGGGATAGGGGAGAAAGACTACTTCCCACGCATTCCCCATGTGTTGTAGAAGCCGACTGAAGGGGACAGGAGTGGGGGGCTAGAAACCCTACCCTCCTTGTATTTTAACTTTCTAAAAGGGGAAACAGAAGGAGTCATGTGTGGAGTGCTCATCCTCCTCGAAGGCTCAGATTGCGGTCTAAATGTGTGTGGATATAACCATGACGAGAAAAAAGGAGAGATAGGTAGTATGTTTAAGGAAAGGAACCTGGATGTTTTGGCTCTGAGTGAAACGAACCTCAAGGGTAAAGGGGAAGAGTGGTCTAACATTGTCTTGGAAGTAAAGGTAGGGGTTGGTGAGAGGACAAGGGCAAAGGAAGGAGAAGCACTACTCCTGAAGCAGGAGTTGTGGGAGTATGTGATATAGTGTAAGAAAGTAAACTCTAGATTGATATGGGTAAAACTGAAAGTGGATGGAGAAAGATGGATGATTATTGGTGCCTATGCACCTGGTCATAAGATCATGAGAGGCAAGTGTTTTAGGAGCAACTGAGTGAGTGTGTTAGCAGCTTTGATGCATGAGACCGGGTTATAGCAATGGGTGATTTTAATGCAAAGGTGAGTAATGTGGCAGTTGAGGGAATAATTGGTGTACATGGGGTGTTCAGTTGTAAATGGAAATGGTGAAGAGCTTGTAGATTTGTGAGCTGAAAAAGGACCGGTGATTGGGAATACCTGGTTTTAAAATAGAGATATACATAAGTATACGTATGTAAGTAGGAGAGATGGCCAGAGAGCGTTACTGGATTATGTGTTAATTGAAAGGCACGTGAAACAGTGACTTTTGGATGTTAATGTGCTGAAAGGGGCAACTGGAGGGATGTCTGATCATTATCTTGTGGAGGCGAAGGTGAAATTTGTAGAGGTTTTCAAAAAAGATGAGAGAATGTTGGGGTGAAGAGAGTGGTGAGAGTAAGTGAGCTTGGAAAGGAGACTTGTGTGAGGAAGTACCAGGAGGGATTGAGTGCAAAATGGTTAAAAGGTGAGAGCAAATGAGGTAAGGAGAGTGGGGGAAGAATGGAATGTATGTACGGAAGCAGTAGTGCGCAAAATGAGAGGGTCAGGGAGAATGGTTTGGTAAACAGAGAAGAGGTAGTGAAAGCTTTCTGCAAGACAGCTTGAAGCAGACTCAGACTGAAACAAAGCGAGTCTACCCCATGCTACCAAAAAACAAATGCAATATGAAATGCACATTTTATGGCGTTTGAGATTTTTTTCATTTTTAAATTAGTGTCAATGTACTGATTATCATTATTTGTCCATTAAATCTGAAATCCGTTATATCAGGGTCCATTAATTTGAGGGTTTACTGTACTACTTACTTAATGTTTACATTGATATGAGAGAATTAAATATAGCTCTTGGCATGGAACGGTAACCTGAAATAGTGATTCTTTCATTCAGTGCCAGCTACAAGACATGTGTCAGGAATTTACAGAATTCAGTTTCTTAACATCTACATCTCCATGTCTAGTATCTATTCATTATTTTATTATACTTAACTGCTGTCTCCTGTGTTAGGTGGTAGCGCAAGGAAACAGACAAGGAATGGCCCAACCCACCCACATACTCATGTATATACATAAACACCCACACACACATATATGTGAGAAATACTTAGAAAAGCAAATGGATTTGTATGTAGCATTTATGGATCTGGAGAAGGCATATGATAGAGTTGATAGAGATGCTCTGTGGAAGGTATTAAGAATATATGGTGTGGGAGGCAAGTTGTTAGAAGCAGTGAAAAGTTTTTATCGAGGATGTAAGGCATGTGTACGTGTAGGAAGAGAGGAAAGTGATTGGTTCTCAGTGAATGTAGGTTTGCGGCAGGGGTGTGTGATGTCTCCATGGTTGTTTAATTTGTTTATGGATGGGGTTGTTAGGGAGGTAAATGCAAGAGTCCTGGAAAGAGGGGCAAGTATGAAGTCTGTTGGGGATGAGAGAGCTTGGGAAGTGAGTCAGTTGTTGTTCGCTGATGATACAGCGCTGGTGGCTGATTCATGTGAGAAACTGCAGAAGCTGGTGACTGAGTTTGGTAAAGTGTGTGGAAGAAGAAAGTTAAGAGTAAATGTGAATAAGAGCAAGGTTATTAGGTACAGTAGGGTTGAGGGTCAAGTCAATTGGGAGGTGAGTTTGAATGGAGAAAAACTGGAGGAAGTGAAGTGTTTTAGATATCTGGGAGTGGATCTGTCAGCGGATGGAACCATGGAAGCGGAAGTGGATCATAGGGTGGGGGAGGGGGCGAAAATTTTGGGAGCCTTGAAAAATGTGTGGAAGTCGAGAACATTATCTCGGAAAGCAAAAATGGGTATGTTTGAAGGAATAGTGGTTCCAACAATGTTGTATGGTTGCGAGGCGTGGGCTATGGATAGAGTTGTGCGCAGGAGGATGGATGTGCTGGAAATGAGATGTTTGAGGACAATGTGTGGTGTGAGGTGGTTTGATCGAGTAAGTAACGTAAGGGTAAGAGAGATGTGTGGAAATAAAAAGAGCGTGGTTGAGAGAGCAGAAGAGGGTGTTTTGAAATGGTTTGGGCACATGGAGAGAATGAGTGAGGAAAGATTGACCAAGAGGATATATGTGTCGGAGGTGGAGGGAACGAGGAGAAGAGGGAGACCAAATTGGAGGTGGAAAGATGGAGTGAAAAAGATTTTGTGTGATCGGGGCCTGAACATGCAGGAGGGTGAAAGGAGGGCAAGGAATAGAGTGAATTGGAGCGATGTGGTATACAGGGGTTGACGTGCTGTCAGTGGATTGAATCAAGGCATGTGAAGCGTCTGGGGTAAACCATGGAAAGCTGTGTAGGTATGTATATTTGCGTGTGTGGACGTGTGTATGTACGTGTGTATGGGGGTTGGGCCATTTCTTTCGTCTGTTTCCTCGCGCTACCTCGCAAACGCGGGAGACAGCGACAAAGTATAAAAAAAAAAAAAAAAAAAAAATATATATATATATATATATATATATATATTTTTTTTTTTAAACTATTCGCCATTTCCCTTGTCAGCGAGGTAGCGTTAAGAACAGAGGACTGGGCCTTTTTTGGAATATCCTCACCTGGCCCCCTCTGTTCCTTCTTTTGGAAAATTAAAAAAAAAAATGAGAGGGGAGGATTTCCAGCCCCCCGCTCCCTCCCCTTTTAGTCGCCTTTTACGACACGCAGGGAATACGTGGGAAGTATTCTTAATCCCCTGTCCCCAGGGATAACACATATATATATATATATATATATATATATATATATATATATATATATATATTTTTTTTTTTGTCGCTGTCTCCCGCGTTTGCGAGGTAGCGCAAGGAAACAGACGAAAGAAATGGCCCAACCCACCCCCACACACATGCATATACATACGTCCACACACGCAAATATACATACCTACACAGCTTTCCATGGTTTACCCCAGATGCTTCACATGCCCTGATTCAATCCACTGACAGCACGTCAACCCCGGTATACCACATCGCTCCAATTCACTCTATTCCTTGCCCTCCTTTCACCCTCCTGCATGTTCAGGCCCCGATCACACAAAATCTTTTTCACTCCATCTTTCCACCTCCAATTTGGTCTCCCTCTTCTCCTCGTTCCCTCCACCTCCGACACATATATCCTCTTGGTCAATCTTTCCTCACTCATTCTCTCCATGTGCCCAAACCATTTCAAAACACCCTCTTCTGCTCTCTCAACCACGCTCTTTTTATTTCCACACATCTCTCTTACCCTTACGTTACTTACTTGATCAAACCACCTCACACCACACATTGTCCTCAAACATCTCATTTCCAGCACATCCATCCTCCTGCGCACAACTCTATCCATAGCCCACGCCTCGCAACCATACAACATTGTTGGAACCACTATTCCTTCAAACATACCCATTTTTGCTTTCCGAGATAATGTTCTCGACTTCCACACATTCTTCAAGGCTCCCAGAATTTTCGCCCCCTCCCCCACCCTATGATCCACTTCCGCTTCCATGGTTCCATCCGCTGCCAGATCCACTCCCAGATATCTAAAACACTTCACTTCCTCCAGTTTTTCTCCATTCAAACTCACCTCCCAATTGACTTGACCCTCAACCCTACTGTACCTAATAACCTTGCTCTTATTCACATTTACTCTTAACTTTCTTCTTCCACACACTTTACCAAACTCAGTCACCAGCTTCTGCAGTTTCTCACATGAATCAGCCACCAGCGCTGTATCATCAGCAAACAACAACTGACTCACTTCCCAAGCTCTCTCATCCCCAATAGACTTCATACTTGCCCCTCTTTCCAAAACTCTTGCATTCACCTCCCTAACAACCCCATCCATAAACAAATTAAACAACCATGGAGACATCACACCCCTGCCGCAAACCTACATTCACTGAGAACCAATCACTTTCCTCTCTTCCTACACGTACACATGCCTTACATCCTCAATAAAAACTTTTCACTGCTTCTAACAACTTGCCTCCCACACCATATATTCTTAATACCTTCCACAGAGCATCTCTATCAACTCTATCATATGCCTTCTCCAGATCCATAAATGCTACATACAAATCCATTTGCTTTTCTAAGTATTTCTCACATACATTCTTCAAAGCAAACACCTGATCCACACATCCTCTACCACTTCTGAAACCACACTGCTCTTCCCCAATATATTTCACCGTATTCATACATATACATATATACACATGTACATATTGATACTTGCTGCCTTCATCCATTCTTGTCACCACCCCACCACACACGAAATAGCATCCCACCTTCCAGCGAGGTAGTGCCACGAAAAGACAAAAAGGTCACATTCGTTCACACTCAGTCTCTAGCTGTCATGTGTAATGCACCAAAACCACAGCTCCCTTTCCACATCCAGGCCCCACAGACCTTTCCATGGTTTACCCAAGATGCTTCACATGCCCTGGTTCAATCCACTGCCAGCACGTCCATCCCAGTATACCACATTGTTACAATTCACTCTATTTCTTGCACGCCTTTCACTCTCCTGTATGTTCGGGCCCCGATCACTCAAAATCTTTTTCATTTCTTCCTTTCACCTCCAATTTGGTCTCCCACTTCTTGTTCCCTCTACTTCAGAGACATATATCCTATTTATCAATCTCTCCTCACTCATTCTCTCCATGTTTCCAAACCATTTCAATACACCCTCTTCTGTTCTCTCAACCACACTCTTTTTATTACCACACATCTCTCTTACCCTTTCATTACTTTCTCAATCAAACAACCTCACACCACATATTGTCCTCAAACATTTCATTTCCAACACATCCACCCTCCTCTGCACAACTCTGTCTATAGCCCATGCCTCGCAACCATATAACATTTTTGGAACCACTAGTGTGATACTTTTAGTCACTATTTTGGTCATATTTAGATTCCATTTAACTCACATGCTATTGTGTTCATAACCAAATGCAGTGGAATGAAAAGGAAGATGTTTACAAATGTTATATTGTTTTTTAAAAGATTAGGTCATAAACTCAACAACAAACCTTTTTTGTGTGTGATTAAGATAAAAATACATTCTTTTTCATATAAATCTTATTTCACCATACAAATAACAAAATAAAATAATGTAATGTCTCAAAATATAACTCATGCTTTTCTATATAAGAACTGATAAAAACAAAAGCAGGTAGTCATTAAGTTTTATTTATAAAATAAAGATGAAAGACAACACTGATGTCTCTACCTTTTTCGGTGACTAAAAAGAACACAATAAACATTTTCAATTTACATAAGCAGTACCATTTTAAGCCTGGCCTATGACAATATCATATCTAAAATATGTCATTTAAGGTTAATGATCTGAGATCTGTCGTCAGTATGATAAAGAAAATTTAGATTCAACTTCCTTACTTACTTCAAGATTAAAATGCAATAATCTTTCTGATTAATATAAACCACAGCTGTTATAAGTGAATTTTCATATAATGCTCTGATATAGAAATCTTCCTAGTCTTAAATGATGTGGAAGGATAGAAGAGATGTGCAGGTTTCAAAACCCAAGAAAATATAGCATATGCACAGACCCAGTCACACTGTCCTTGCAAAAATCCTGATTCTAATAGCTTAAAGAAGTCTTTTCTTAAGATAGTGGGTGCGGGTGAACATCTGCTTACATTTCAAAAATGCAATACATCAAACCCCAGTCCTAAATGTATTAAAAGTTGCCTTCTAATGGACCATCTGGACCCAAGCAGCCTAAGGTTGGGATCTACTGGAAATCTCAAGAGAAAATCTGTTACATTGGAAATTTTGTCTGGGTGTAAAGTCATAGTACAGTAGTTTCTGACCTTGGTCTGAGATGCTGGGTATCAGATAAACGTGCAAGTCTGCTTTCCATTACCTCACTACAATTTTCATTTCACTAACAGACAATATTCTCTCTGCACACATACATGACATTCTGCACAGAATTACGAGTTTAATCATGCGATATAATTTTTTTCCTTAACAAGGTCAATTTAGGTACATATTTCTTGACTAAACAAGAACTAGCTTGGTCACTGCCTTCCTGTCTAGGATAACCAGGTCCTTGGTCTTCACATGAACAAGCTTGGTGCCAATGTTACTACACAACTGCAATGTTTTTAAGGTACAAACCCTGTCTTTTTGTGTAAATCATGGCAGATAAGAGTGCTATCAATACTGCATGTGCTAAGAGATCCAGAAAACACTGTCTGTCTTATTACTGAAGGTGACTGAACATTACAGATACACTTCCAAACTGGACTGGAACCTGTCACACCTAAAGGAGGGGAAGGTAGACGGTATAATGTTACTAAACTAACGGCATAATGATATCTTATCTTTCTTATCATTTCTGATTAGGAAATTATTCAGATGACCATGAAGCTAATTCCCCCTGACTGAGAATTTCAATCCAACCTTACTCCCAATTAATCCATTTTAATAGGGGTTTCCTGTATCAAAAACGGAAGTAAGGTGTTTCCAGTTTAGCCTATCCAATGTATTTGCAGTGAACTGCACTAAGAAAAATTATGTACTACCTTTCCTAACATTAGCATGCTTATATTTTGCAGTATCAACAATTCAACTGAATGAGAGTTCTATTATACTTTCCCTAAAGCAAATACATAATTCAAGGCAAATGTGCAGAACTTGATAAAACAATTCTTTATATTTTCTTGCAATATGATCATCTTTGTGCTTTCATAACTTCTTATTCCTTCTAATGTATGCCTGACTAATTCCTCCTACGGCACAATGCCACGTTATTTCATAAATTTCTCTGGATTTTCCGCCAACATTTGAGCTGATGTTTTAGCATCCATAAAGAGGTCAGCAGCTTCTCTAACATCATCAGCAGTTACAGCTTCATTTCCATTCTGCTGAGCCATAACGTTTGATGGTGTCAACAGCCGCACTGCATACCTGTAGTGGAGCGGCATTAATTTAATGTCATACAGCACACAGCAATAGTATGTAACAACCTAAAGAAGTGGATACAAGAGCACTGGAAGATAAACAAATTATCTTTTCATAAATCAAAAGAACATGAAAGGAAATCTTCATAAAACTATCTTACAGTGAATTTATGAGTATCTAGTCACAAAGTGCAGCTAAGTAACACCATCTCCCACATTTCTATATAATAAAATACAATAGTACGATTCTTTTACATATGTACCAGTTTACATATATCACAACTCATTTCTCCAATAATAATGAAATATTTACCAGTAGTCTGTTGATGATAGAGTGACAGATTTAGGGTGTTTTGGTAGAGGTGGTGTGCAAAGTGTGAGGGTCAAGGAGAATGGTTTGGTGAACAGAGGGGAGGTAGTGAAAGTTTTGCGGATGATGAATGCCAGCAAGGCGGCAGGTTTGGAAGGTAGTGCAGTGGAATTCATTAAAAAGGGGGTGACTGTATTGTTGATTGGTTGGTAAGGATATTCAATGTATATATGGTTCATGGTAAAGTGCCTGAGGATTGGCAAAATGCATGCATAGTGCCATTGTACAAAGGCAAAGGGGATAAAGGCGAGTGTTCAAATTACAGAGGTATAAGTTCGTTGAGTATTCCTGGGAAATTATATAGGAGGGTATTGATTGAGAGGGTAAAGGCATGTACAGAGCACCAGAATGGGGAAGAGCAGTGTGGTTTCAGAAGTGGTAGAGGATGTGTGGATCAGGTGTTTGCTTTGAAGAATGTATGTGAGAAATACTTAGAAAAACAGATGGATCTGTATGTAGCATTTATGGATCTGGAGAAGGCATATGATATGGTTGATAGAGATGCTTTGTGGAAGGTATTAAGAGTATATGGTGTGGGAGGAAAGTTGTTAGAAGCAGTGAAAAGTCTTTACCAAGGATGTAAGGCATGTGTACAAGTAGGAAGAGAGGAAAGTGACTGATTCACAATGAATGTTGGTTTGTGGCTGGGGTGTGTGATGTCTCTATGGTTGTTTAATTTGTTTATGGGTGGGGTGGTTAGGAGGTGGATGCAAGAGTTTTGGAGAGAGCGGTGAGTATGCAGTCTGTTGTGGATGAGGGGGCTTGGGAAGTGAGTCAGTTGTTGTTCGCTGATGATACACTGCTGGTGGCTGATTGAGTGAGAAACTGCAGAAGTTGGTGACTGATTTTGGTAGTGTGTGTGAAAGAAGAAAGCTGAGAGTAAATGTGAATAAGAGCAAGGTTATTAGGTTCAGTAGGGTTGAGGGACAAGTTAAGTGGGAGGTAAGTTTGAAAGGAGAAAAACTGGAGGAAGTGAAGTGTTTTAGATATCTGGGAGTGGATTTAGCAGCAGATGGAACCATGGAAGCGGAAGTGAGTCACAGGATGGGGAAGGGGATAAAGGTTCTGAGAGTGTTAAAAAATGTGGAAGGCAAGAATGTTATCTCGAAGAGCAAAAATGGGTACGTCTGAAGGAATAGTGGTTCCAACAATGTTATATGGTTGTGAGGCATGGGCTATAAGGTTGTGCGGAGGGTGGATGTGTTGGAAATGAAATGTTTGAGGACAATATGTGGTGTGAGGTGGTTTGATTGAGTAAGTAATGAAAGGGTAAGAGAGATGTGTGGTGGTTAAAAAGAGTGTGGTTGAGAGAGCAGAAGAGGGTGTGTTTAAATGGTTTGGTCACATAGAGAGAATGAAAAAGGATATATTGACAAAGAGGATATATGTGTCAGTGGTAGAGGGAACGAGGAGAAACGGGAGACTAAATTTGAGGTGGAAGGATGGAATCAAAAAGATTTTGAGGGATTGGGGCCTGACGATACAGGGAAAAGGGAGAATGTGTTAGAAATGAAACATCTAAGGACAGTATCCAATGTGAGAAGGGTTGATTGAGTAAGAAATGATGAGAGATAAGAGAGGTGCAGTAATAAGAAGAGAAATGAAAAGGATGAGTTGAAATGGTTTGGACACATGTAGAAGGTATATGTATGTGTATACATGTCAGAAGTGGATGTGGGAAGGGGAAGACTGAATTCAAAATGGAAGGATGGAGTGAAGAAGGTTTTGACTGCTCAGAGCTTGAACATGCAGGATGGTGTAAGGTGTACATGGGGTAAAAAGAACCGAAGCAATGTATTATAAAGAGAGTGACTTGCTGTCACTTGACTGGAACATGGGAAACCATGGAAAGGTCTGTGAGGCCTGATTGTGGATAGTGAGCTGTGGCTTTGGTAGATTATATATAACAGCTAGAGTAGATTTGAGTGAATGAGGCCATTTCTGTGTTTGTTCTAGTATGTACCTCATTAATGTAGGAAATAGTGAAAACTATGAAAGAAGGAAACATACAAAAATTATGTAAATGATACATTTGGGATATGTGAAATAATACCTGGTAATATATCATATAGTGTGTAATACGTTTAGGTGTAAGATGAATGAATCTTTTGATCTAATGTAATGAGGATGGCAAGCATGGATTACAAGATACAACACAAAGCTATCTTCATTCTAAAACAACTGTACTAGATTTTAATCATTTGCCATACACTAATTCTGTTGCACTTAAGTCATTTGCCATCCAATAATGCTATATTGATACATAGTATCTAATTACAATATAATTTTTTCTTATTTTTTCTCAAATTGAAATATGCTGATAGAACTGGGAAGCATGGTAAGCTATGCCAATGTGCCTCAGATGAAGGCATCCTTTTTATATTATTATCATTATTTTTTTTTTTTTTTTTTTTTTTTTTTTTTATACTTTGTCGCTGTCTCCCGCGTTTGCGAGGTAGCGCAAGGAAACAGACGAAAGAAATGGCCCAACCCCCCCCATACACATGTACATACACACGTCCACACACGCAAATATACATACCTACACAGCTTTCCATGGTTTACCCCAGACGCTTCACATGCCTTGATTCAATCCACTGACAGCACGTCAACCCCTGTATACCACATCGCTCCAATTCACTCTATTCCTTGCCCTCCTTTCACCCTCCTGCATGTTCAGGCCCCGATCACACAAAATCCTTTTCACTCCATCTTTCCACCTCCAATTTGGTCTCCCTCTTCTCCTCGTTCCCTCCACCTCCGACACATATATCCTCTTGGTCAATCTTTCCTCACTCATTCTCTCCATGTGCCCAAACCATTTCAAAACACCCTCTTCTGCTCTCTCAACCACGCTCTTTTTATTTCCACACATCTCTCTTACCCTTACGTTACTTACTCGATCAAACCACCTCACACCACACATTGTCCTCAAACATCTCATTTCCAGCACATCCATCCTCCTACGCACAACTCTATCCATAGCCCACGCCTCGCAACCATACAACATTGTTGGAACTACTATTCCTTCAAACATACCCATTTTTGCTTTCCGGGATAATGTTCTCGACTTCCACACATTTTTCAAGGCTCCCAAAATTTTCGCCCCCTCCCCCACCCTATGATCCACTTCCGCTTCCATGGTTCCATCCGCTGACAGATCCACTCCCAGATATCTAAAACACTTCACTTCCTCCAGCCTCTCACCATTCAAACTCACCTCCCAATTGACTTGACCCTCAACCCTACTGTACCTAATAACCTTGCTCTTATTGACATTTACTCTTAACTTTCTTCTTCCACACACTTTACCAAACTCCGTCACCAGCTTCTGCAGTTTCTCACATGAATCCGCCACCAGCGCTGTATCATCAGCGAACAACAACTGACTCACTTCCCAAGCTCTCTCATCCCCAACAGACTTCATACTTGCCCCTCTTTCCAAAACTCTTGCATTTACCTCCCTAACAACCCCATCCATAAACAAATTAAACAACCATGGAGACATCACACACCCCTGCCGCAAACCTACATTCACTGAGAACCAATCACTTTCCTCTCTTCCTACACGTACACATGCCTTACATCCTCGATAAAAACTTTTCACTGCTTCTAACAACTTTCCTCCCACACCATATATTCTTAATACCTTCCACAGAGCATCTCTATCAACTCTATCATATGCCTTCTCCAGATCCATAAATGCTACATACAAATCCATTTGCTTTTCTAAGTATTTCTCACATACATTCTTCAAAGCAAACACCTGATCCACACATCCTCTACCACTTCTGAAACCACACTGCTCTTCCCCAATCTGATGCTCTGTACATGCCTTCACCCTCTCAATCAATACCCTCCCATATAATTTACCAGGAATACTCAACAAACTTATACCTCTGTAATTTGAGCACTCACTCTTATCCCCTTTGCCTTTGTACATTGGCACTATGCAAGCATTCTGCCAATCCTCAGGCACCTCACCATGAGTCACACATACATTAAATAACCTTACCAACCAGTCAACAATACATTATCATTATAATTGTTATTATACTTTCACGCTGTCTCCTACGTTAGCGAGGTAGCGCAAGGAAACAGACGAAAGAATGGCCCAACCCACCCACATACATATATATATCCATAAACGCCCACACATGAGCATATACATACCTATACATTTCAACGCATACATACATAAGCATACACAGATATATACATATATACACATGTACATATTCATACATGCTGCCTTCATCCATTCCTGCCACCACCCCGCCACACATGAAATAACACCCCCTTCCCCCACGTGCACGCAAGGTAGCACCAGGAAAAAACAACAAAGGCCACATTCGTTCACACTCGGTCTCTGGCTGTCATGTGTAATGCACTGAAACCACAGCTCCCTTTCCACATTCAGGCCTCACAAAAGTTTCCATGGTTTACCCAAGACGCTACACGTGCCCTGGTTCAATCAACTGACAGCACGTCAACCCCAGTATACCGTATCATTCCAATTCACTCTATTCCTTGCACGCCTTTCACCCTCCTCCATGTTCAGGCCCCAATTGCTCAAAATCTTTTCACTCCATCTTTCCACCTCCAATTTGGTCTACCACTTATCCTTGTTCCCTCCACCTCTGACACATATATCCTCGTTATCAATCTTTCCTTACTCATTCTCTCCAAGTGACCAAACCATTTCAATACACCCTCTTCTGCTCTCTCAACCACACTCTTTTTATTGCCACACATCTCTCTCACCCTTTCATTACTTACTCGATCAAACCACCTCATATCACATATTGTCCTCAAACTTCTCTTTTCCAACACATCCACCCTCCACACAACCCTATCTATCACCCCATGCCTCACAACTATATAACATTGTTGGAACCACTATTCCTTCAAACACACCCATTTTTACTCTCTGAGATAACGTTCTTGCCTTTCACACATTCTTAAATGCACCCAGAACCTTTGCCCCCTCCTCCACCCTTTGACTCACTTCTGCTTCCATGGTTCCATCCGCTGCTAAATTCACTCCCAGATATCTAAAACATTTCACTTCCTCCAGTTTTTCTCCATTCAAACTTACCTCCCAATTTGCTTGTCCCTCAACCCTAGTGAACCTAATAACCTTGCTCTTATTCACTTTCACATAAGCCATCCTTATGTCACAAAATATTTCTCAAAAAGGACCACATTCAATTCTAATAATACAAAGCAAGTTGTGATAATGAACGACATCTGAAACTCAGGTTTGCATTGTGAAAGTTGGAAGGGACACAGTTCAAAGAGAAAAGCCAGCAAACTGTCAATGTGACTTAGGAGACGGAAACAATGTTAGTCATGGACTTGAAAAACACTTATCACGTTTCTGAAACGTATCTATATTACTGTATTCAACCGCTCTGGTGAAAATTCCATATGTTTACAATCCTGTTGACAAAAAAGTACTTTGCCTTATTTGAGGTAATATGTTTGCTCATTTGATTTCACTATGAGTGAAATCAAAATAAGTCCTAAGTAGCTTCTTAGATCAACAAGGTCAAAACCTTTGATAATTTTGAATACTTGTATTATATCACCTCTTAACCTTCTCTTCTCTAAGCTAAAGAAATTTTGTTAGTTCTCGTATGATCTAGTTCTCAGTCTAGTTCTCTGTTTAATTTGTTTGTGGATGGGGTTGTTAGAAAGGTGAATGCAAGACTTTTGGAAAGAGGAGAAAGTATGCAGTTTGTTCTGGATGAGAGAGCTTGGGAAGTGAGTCAGTTGTTGTTCGGTGATGATACAGCACTGGTGGCTGAATCATGTGAGAAACTGCAGAAGCTGGTGACTGAGTTTGGTAAAGTGTGTAAAAGAAGAAAGTTGAGAGTAAATGTGAATAAGAGCAAGGTTATTAGGTACAGTAAGGTTGAGGGTCAAGTCAATTGGGAGGTAAGTTTGAATGGAGAAAAACTGGAGGAAGTGGAGTGGATTTGGCAGAGGATGGAACCATGGAAGTGGAAGTGAATCATAGGGTGGGGGAGGGGGTGAAAATTCTGGGAGCCTTGAAGAATGTGTGGAAGTCGAGAACATTATCTCGGAAAGCAAAAATGGGTATGTTTGAAGGAATAGTGGTTCCAACAATGTTGTATGGGTGCGAGGCGTGGGCTATGGATAGAGTTGTGCATAGGAGGGTGGATGTGCTGGAAATGAGATGTTTGAGGACAATATGTGGTGTGAGGTGGTTTGATTGAGTAAGTAATGTAAGGGTAAGAGAGATGTGTGGTAATAAAGAGAGTGTGGTTGAGAGAGCAGAAGAGGGTGTTTTGAAATGGTCACATGGAGAGAATGAGTGAGGATAGATTGACCAAGAGGATATATGTGTCAGAGGTGGAGGGAACGAGGAGAAGTGGGAGACCAAATTGGAGATGGAAAGATGGAGTGAAAAAGATTTTGAGTGATTGGGGCCTGAACATGCAGGAGGGTGAAAGGCGTGAAAGGAATAGAGTGAATTGGAACGATGTGGTATACCGGGGTCGACGTGCTGTCAATTGATTGAACCAGGGCATGTGAAGCATCTGGGGTAAACCATGGAAAGTTCTGTGGGGCCTGGATGTGGAAAGGGAGCTGTGATTTCGGTTCATTATTACATGACAGCTAGAGACTGAGCGTGAACGAATGGGTGCTTTGTTGTCTTTTCCTAGTGCTACCTCGCACACATGAGGGGGAGGGAGTTGTTATTTCATGTGTGGCGAGGTGGCAATGGGAATGAATAAATGCAGACAGTATGAATTACATACATGTGTATATATGTATATGTCTGTGTGTGTATATATATGTATACGTGAGATGTATAGGTATGTATATTTCTCCATGTGTGTGGACGTGTATGTATATACATGTGTATGTGGGTGGGTTGGACCGTTCTTTCGTCTGTTTCCTTGCACTACATCGCTAATGCGGGAGACAGCGGCAGAACAAAAAAAAAAAAAAAAATCTAAATAACTAATAATTTGTGCATTACGAACAAACTTACTGAAGTTTCTAGAAAAGTGCATGACACATATGAAAAATACAATTTACAATTTGTTGTTTGCCGACGATACAACTCTAATGGCTGATTTGTATAAGAAACTGCAGAGGTTGGTGACTGAGTTTGGAAAAGTATGTGAAAGGAGAAAGTCGAGAGTAAATGTGAATAAGAGCAAGGTTATTAGGTTCAGTAGGGTTGCGAGACAAGTTAACTGGGATGAAAGTTAGAATGGAGAAAAATTGGTGGAAGTGAAGTGTTTAAGATATCTGGGAGTGGACTTGGCACTGGATGGAATCATGGAAGTGAAAGCGAGTCACGGGGTGGGGGAGGGGGTGAAGGTTCTGGGAGTGATGAAGAATGTGTGGAAGGAGAGAACGTTATCTCGAGGAGCAAAAATGGGTATGTTTGAAGGATCAGTAGTTCCAACAATGTTATATTGTTGCGAGGCATGGGCTATAGATAGGATTGTACGGAGGAGGGTGGATGTGTTGGAAATGAAATGTTTGAGGACAATATGTGGTGTGAGGTGGTTTGATCGAGTAAGTAATGCAAGGGTAAGAGAGATGTGTGAAAATAAAAAGAGTACGGTTGAAAGAGAAGAGGGTGTACTTAAATGGTTTGGACATATAAAGAGAATGAGAGGAAACTATGACAAGAGGATATATGTGTCAGAGGCAGAGGGAACAAGAGAAGCAGGAGACCAAACTGGACGTGGAAGGATGGAGTGAAAAAGTATTTGAGCAATCAAGGCCTGAACATACAAGGAGGGTGAGAGGCATGCAAGGAACAGAATGAATTGGAACGATGTGGTATACTGAGGTCGATGTGCTGTCAATAGACTGAACCAGGACATGTAAAGCATCTGGGGTAAACCATGGAAAGGTCTGTGGGGCCTGGATGTGGATACTGAGCTGTGGTTTCAGTGCATTACACAAGACAGCTAAAGACTGAGTGTGAAGAAATGTGGCCTTTCTGTCTGTATTTTTGATGCTACCTCGCTGAAGCAGGGGACAGCGATGCTGTTTTCCTGTGGGGTAGGGTAGCAACAGGAATGGATGAAGGCAAGCAAGTATGAACATGTACATGTGTATGTATATTTTGATATGTATATGTGCGTATGTGGGTGTTAATGTATATATTAGTGGATGGGCCATTCTTCATCTGTTTCCTGGCACTACCTCACTAAAGCAGGAAATAGCAATCATATATGATAATAATAATATAATGATTTTATATATCATTCACTGAGTATAAATGTATTGAACTACAAGCATTCCTGTTTTATGTAACACTGCAGTTTCTATTCACATTTTCATTTATTTTTCTGAATATGTGAATTATTGTTTATTGAAATGTTCATGAGGAACCTTCTAAAGAGAAATGTGCTGAAAAAGTATCTAAGTGCCAACTAGTATACCATGCTATATTGAATATTTGTGTTATAAGGTAAAATGAGAATCATCTTTATTTAGCAGTAAAAATAAGAATCTTCTGTTGCCTTAATAAAACAAAAAAGTGAAAAAGAAACACTAACCTGAGTGATGCCCTTTCAGCAATAGAGCTAAGTTCTTGTAAAGCATCATTGTCAATCTTTATACCTTCAGTCTGGGCTCTAATTCGGATTATCTGGGCTACTTCTTCCTGCCCGTATGGTTTCATACGCACGATAATTAACCGATCTAGTAAGTCACGCGGAATTCCATGCGCTGAAACTACGTCTCCTGTTCCTCTGCAAAAAATGTGTAACAATCAAGTGAATACACACACACACACACACACACACAAAAAAAAAAAAGTTAAAATACATGGCTTTTGAGGAAATATTTTCATCAAATATGTACAGGACCTCTGCAGTTCTATCCTCTATGGCAAATACATTTGGATTAATCCTCCACCACCTGTGTAGAATTTTGGTGAAGAAATATAGGGAGAAATCCAACAAAACTATCATGCACACTTTATGATGGAACTCAGAGAATATGAGAAATCAAGTCCAAGGTTTATGCTTTTCAGTAAAGATAACCACTGACCAGGGAGGTAAACTACTTGGGTACATGTCAGCACTGCAGTGGCTATCAAGTTCCCTTCCCTGGCCCACATTGCTGTTTTTGCTTTCTACCTCAATTCCTTGTGAGTTGCTTTAACTCAATCCATAAACACATTCTCTCCATAGAATATATAACAACACATAACACGTAACTCTACTTCAAATATGTTATTTCCATGCTAATTCCTAATCAAACATTTCAAATCATATTCAAGTAATGTCTCTGGCAATAAGCTGTCACTGCACTAAAGGCTAAGGAGGGCTGAAAGGTCCCTTGGTCCTCCTTCAATAACATCAAACAATTTGGATTCAATTCACTTTTACAGAAAGAGCTTTTTACATTTCTGCAACAATTACAATCTGAGCACCAACATCTCTTCTGTTCAACACCTGTCTACTTCCTCAAATGATCTCTCTGAAATCTAAGCCCCTACTCTTCAGCATCAAATCTCTGACCATAATCTTTAAAAGTGCTTCCTCTTTGATGGCACTGTTGGTGCTAACTGCAGTACAAAACTACTTATAACTTTCCTCAAAAGTCTCAAGTCTCTTAACTTTAAAGCCAACTGGCCAAATTTCTTTACCCTCTATAACTTTACTTTTATGCTTTGTGTATTTCCCCCAATTATTCATGCCCTGACTATCTGACCTCCTATCACAAAAAGTTGCTGTCTCCACACCCATACACTGAAATCCTCAATGTAGGTCATTTACATGAACATCACAAAGATTGATTAGGCTTTACTCGGGATAATCCTGGTGGAGCCATCGGACTTTCCTTCTCCTTCCATAACATTGGATCAATGAATTAAACACTCATCATGAGTTCCTGATCATTGTAACCATTCCTTTGATAACCTTAGCACTCTTTTACTTTTGAACCTATTCTCTCTGATCCATTATTTCCAGTCCCTTTGGGTCTTTCAATCATAATCATATCACTATCTTTTCTGGGCTGGCCCACTTTCTATTCTCTTTTTGATATGTCATTTCTGATCCTCTGGCAGCTTACTGGTCTTCTTTGTACAACCTTCATTCTGACTTTCCTCGGGACGAATACTGCTTTACAGGCAGGGACACCTCTAGCTATGCTGACCATATATAGAGAGATGTATGCTTGGTTGGATGGGGTCCTATGTCCCTTTCACTGCATTTCTATCTTCCCAATCAAGGTATGGGGGCTCTTGTTTTCATGCTTGCCGCATCAGGCACAAAGTGTATTGTGCAATGAAATTCTTGCTCTCTCCTGAATCTCATTACAGCTTTATTTCTGCTCAGAATTAGAGCAAAGTTCTTTGTAGAGTCAAGTACACCCTTAATGCAAAAAAGTGCATTCATTTTGTCTTCTACAACTGAAAAATCTTGTTGATCCTAATCTATAACCAACCAATTTTGCCATTCAACCTTTCCACATTTCTTCCAACGTGATCAAACTATGGTTAACTTGCCTCCATCCCCTCAGCCTAAGTCTTTCCCATTTCTTCCTTGCATGAGGTCTTCTGAGTACTCACAACTAAAAGTGGATAAGGCACCTGGTCCAGATGGCATACCTCCTCATGGTCTAAGGGACTGTCCTTGTGAGTTAGCTCCAATCCTTGTTTGCCTTTTTCATCCTTGTATACAAAGCCTAAACTTTTCCTCTTCTTGGAAGAAAGCACTGATGTAGCCCATCCCTAATAACGGAGGCTGTTCTAACCCTTCTCACTAGTGCCCTTACGCTGTCACTTATGTTATCTCCAAAATTCTTAGAAATTCTCCTTGGCTTTTACTTTCCCAAGCATTTAAAATCTTGCTCCCTTTTTTCTTATCACTAATATAGCTTTTCCAACAACAGGTCCACTAGTGATCTCACCTGTGTGACTCACCTTTGGTCCTCTTCTCACATTAATCTTGGTGACTTTAGTTGTGAACCTTGACACTTCCAAAGCATTTGATAGGGTGTGACCTAAGCCTTTGCTTCCTAAACTCCAATCTTTGGCTTTTCTACTCTCTGTTCCTAATTCATAGTTTCCTTTTTAGTTGTTTCACTGTGGCAATCACTGATGTAACAACTTCTCCCTCATATGCCATCAACAGTAATGTCCCTCTTGGTTCGGTCACATTGCATGATGTCTTTCCCCTCTCCGCAATTGATGTTCTGTCTTCAACCTCTAACACTGTTAGCTCCTTTGCTGACGATTCCATTCTACATACTTCAAACCAGTTTTCCTCCCTTCTTGACTCAAATATTTATTTATTTTTGTTCTCACAATGAACATACCCATTTTCTTCACATAGACTTCTGTGGCATCAATGAAAGAAGATGCAGTAATCTGATCAACGACAAAAAAAGGATAAATGCAATATCTACCACTTTTTCTTTCATAACCTCACTAATTTCCCATCAAGTTTCAAATCATTGCAATTCAACCCTACAGTTTCATAAACATGTTGGGCATAACTACATCCTCCACTCCTTGCAGGAAGCCCCATACTATGAACATCTTGCAGGGTTCTGCATCTGCTAAAGATATAGCTTTTCATTATTCATAAAAATCTTTTATAAAGAAACAATAAAGTAACAAAAACTAAAAGTTGGCCTGATATAAACTAAGTCATTAATCAACAAATATCCAACAAATCCAACAAATATCAATCAACAACACTTCAACAAAATATAATGACAAACTTGGTCTTCAATATGTGAAACTTGAGTATTTGGTTAATGAACTGAGTGATAAATACACCCTGAACTAACTCCCCCCCAACTGAATAATTGAATTAATTATGCCTGACTACACCTAATGTCTTCACACAAGACTGTCAACTTCCAATAAATTTAACAGAGACAGAGCATACAGTAAACACTCGATCTAATGGACCCGGATACAACAGATTTTGGATTCAACAGACAAATAATAATACAGTGCATTAACAATAATCTAAAAAAAACACATGTGCCACACCATGTGCATTTCATATCGCACTTATTTTTGGTAAAGTGGGTTAGATTCACTTTGTTTCAGTCCCAGTCTGCCTCAAGCTATCAAGCTGTCAGTTTGCATAGAGTGTTTCTATTATTTCAGAATTAATACTTTATAAGATAATTCTGCAATCCTTACAATTCAAAATGGCATCAAGTGATTGTAAGAGGTGCAATGAAAGCAGGTAGTCCATCCTCACTATATTATAAAGAATCCTTTCATATGAGAGGGGTGGCATCACCTTTGTGTCAGCCTAACTCCTACCTCCAACTGCTTGGTAAGCATTCCCATGCTGCCGGGTGCCCACCACTCAACTATCGTACCACACACTAAACCCTACACTCCCTCACAAGATTTTGGTAACTAATTGTGATATTTTGCTACAAAATAAACAAAAACAAAACTATTTATTTTATTCATTTATCATACTTTGTCGCTGTCTCCCACGTTAGCAAGGTAGCGCAAGGAAACAGACGAAAGAATGGCCCAACCCACCCACATACATATGTATATACATATATGCCCACACACGCACATATACATACCTATACATTTCAACGTGTACAGACATATACACATGTACATATTCATACTTGCTGCCTTCATCCATTCTCGATCAAACTATGGTTAAATAAGGGGAGTGGGGGAGGAATGGGATGTATTTAGGGAAGAAGTGATGGCTTGCGCAAAAGATGATTGTGGCACGAGAAGCATGGGAGGTGGGTAGATTAGAAAGGGTAGTGAGTGGTGGGATGAAGAAGTACAATTATCAGTGAAAGATAAGAGAGAGGCATTTGGATGATTTTTGCAGGGAAATAGTACAAATGACTGGAAGATGTATAAAAGAAAGAGGAAGGAAGTCAAGAGAAAGGTGCAAGAGGGGCAATGAGAGTTGGGTGAGGGTGTATCATTAAATTTTAGGGAGAATAAAAAGATGTTTTGGAAGGAGGTAAATAAAGTGCATAAGACAAGAGAACAAATGGGAACCAGTGAAGGGGGCTAATGGAGATATAATAACAAGTAGTGGTGATGTGAGAAGATGAAAGAGTGAGTATTTTGAAGGTTTGTTGAATGTGAGATGATGGAATGGCAGATATAGGGTGTTTTGGTTGAGGTGGTGAGCGAAGTGAGAGGGTCAAGGAGAATGATTTGGTAAACAGAGATGAGGTAGTGAAAGCTTTGCGGAAGATGAAAGCTGGCAAGGCGACAGGCTTGGATGGTATTGCAGTGGAATTTATTATAAAAGGGGTGACTGTGTTGTTGACTGGTTGGTGAGGATATTCAATGTATGTTTGGCTCATTGTGAAGTGCCTGAGGATTGGCAGAATGCATGCATAGTACCATTGTACAAAGGCAAAGGGAATAAAGGTGAGTGATCAAATTACAGAGGTATAAATTTGTTAAGTATTCCTGGGAAATCATACGAGAGGGTATTGATTGAGATGGGGAAAGCATGTACAGAGCATCAAATTGGGGAAGAGCAGTGTGGTTTCAGAAGTGGTAGAGGATGTGTGGGTCAGGTGTTTGCTTTGAAGAATGTATATGCAAAATATTTAGAAAAACAAATGGATTTGTATGCAGCATTTATGGATCTGGAGAAGGCATATGATAGAGTTGATAGAAATGCTCTGTGGAAGGTATTAAGAGTATATGGCATGGGAAGCAAGTTGTTAGAAGCAGTGAAAATTTTATATCGAGGATGTAAGGCATGTGTACGTGTAGGAAGAGAGGAAAGTGATTGGTTCTCAGCAAATGTCGGTTTGTGGCAGGGGTGTGTGATGTCTCCATGGTTATCTAATTTGTTTATGGATGGAGTTGTTAGGGAGGTGAATGCAAGTTTTGGAGAGAGGGGCAAGTATGCAGTCTGTTGTGGAAGAGAGGGCTTGGGAAGTGAGTCAGTTGTGGTTCGCTGATGATACAGCACTGGTGGCTGATTCCGGTGAGAACCTGCAGAAGCTGGTGACTGAGTGTGGTAAAGTGTGTGAAAGAAGAAAACTGAGAGTAAATGTGAGTAAGAGCAAGGTTATTAGGTACAGTAGGGTTGAGAGACAAGTCAACTGGGAGGTAAGTTTGAATGGAGAAAAACTGGAGGAGAAAAACTGGAGGAAGTGAAGTGTTTTAGATATCTGGGAGTGGATTTGGCAGCAGATGGAACCATGGAAGTGGAAGTGAGTCACAGGGTAGGGGAGGGGGTAAAAGTTCTGGAAGCACTGAAAAATGTGTGGAAGGCGAGAACATTATCTCGGAAAGCAAAAATGGATATGTTTGAAGGAATAGTGGTTCCAACAATTTTATATGTGGTGTGGGGTGGTTTGGTAGAGTAAGTAATGAAAGAGTAAGAGAGATGTGTAGTAATAAAAAGAGTGTGGTTGAGCGAGCAGAAGAGGGTGTATTGAAATGGTTTGGTCACATGGAGAGAATGAGTGAGGAAAGATTGACAAAGAGGATATATGTGTCAGAGTTGGAGGGAACGAGAAGAAAGGGGAGACCAAATTGGAGGTGGAAGGATGGAGTGAAAAAGATTTTGAGTGATTGGAGCCTGAACATGCAAGAGGGTGAAAGGCGTGCATGGAATAGAGTGAATTGGAACGATGTGGTATACTGAGGTCTATGTGCTGTCAATGGAGTGAACCAGGGCATGCGAAGTATCTGGGGTAAACCATGGAAAGTTTTGTGGGGCCTGGTTGTGGAAAGGGAGCTGTGGTTTCGGTGCATTATACATGACAGCTAGAGACTGAGTGTGAATGAATAAGGCCTTTGTTGTCTTTTCCTAGGGCTACCTCGTGCACATGCGCGGGGAGGGGGTTGTCATTTCATGTATGGCAGGGTGGCGACGGGAATGAATAAGGGCAGCAAGTATGAATTATGTACATGTGTATATATGTATATGTCTGTGAGTGTGTATATATATATATGTATACGTTGAGATGTATAGGTATGTATATGTGCGTGTGTGGACGTGTATGTATATACATGTGTATGTGGGTGGGTTGGGCCATTCTTTTGTCCGTTTCCTTGCACTACCTCGCTAACACAGGAGACAGCAATAAAGTATAATTTGTTTATCTTATTATACTTTGTCGCTGTCTCCCGCATTAGCGAGGTAGCACAAGGAAACAGACGAAAGGATGGCCCAACCCACCCACATACACAAGTAATATATTAAATAAATAAATGTGGTATTCAGGGGTTGACATGCTATTAATAGACTGAACCAAGGTACGTGAAATGGTCGGGGTAAACCATGGAAAGGTCTATAAGGCCTAGTTGTAGATTGGTTGTAATTTTGGTGCATTACATGTGACAGCTAGAGAAAGGATGCAAGTGAATGCGACCTTTCTTCACCTGTTCCTAGTGCTACCTTGCCAACATAGAGAAGAGCAACCAAACATGAAAAAAAGAATTTCATTATATCTGAACTTACTTCCCACCCTAGGAGTCCCTTCTATCATTATGAGGTTCCTACGATCCTCAGGAAGCTGGCCATGTCCACCAGTCAGGACCACAGTCCATACTCTGTTGTGATGTGTGTACAACCTTGTGCACAGAATGCAAAGTCACTAGGTAATATGTGCTTGGTGTCTTCTTTATGGTAAAAGGATCATGGGCATGAAGTGTCTTGGGACACGTTGAAATGATGTTTGCAGTGTTGTGATGAATGATCTCTAGAGCATAAGTGGAAGAGTATGACCCGTGTTTCACTGGGAAGTGTGGTTTCTGATGGGTTAAAAAGTCTGGTGTGTTGAAGTTTATAACTGGGTTGAGACATCAATTGTTTGGTGCTTGTCATGTTATTCCAGTGTGTATGTGTTTTGACTGTTGTGTTTGTTGGGGGTGGGGGGGGATCCACTAGTTCAAGTTATTGAAGTGTAAGCTTTTCATTTCTACTTGGGGGATAGTAGTTAGTCATAGAGTAGTTTGGGTGGGAAGGGTCTAGTGCTATAGCTTAGGACTGGGCGCTGAACTTGTAGGAATATATAATAATCTATTCTATACTGTGTAGCCACTAGATTTCTCATAATAATCTAATGTGTGCATTATCTGTGCTTCAAGCATGACTCTGTTGAAGGAGGATACAACAGGGGTTTTGGCCTTTTTCATTCCCTTATTTAGTAAGCCCTATAATCTGGTATAAAATAGTAGCCTGGAAAAGTGACATAATGCTTTATCATGATATCATGCCTTTTGGGAATGATATAGCTTTAAGTGGGATACTGCCACCAGCTGGCAAGCTTCAACAACATAAGGAAAGTTTTGTGCATGTAGTCAGGTTTAACTGCAATCTTGCAATAATCATGTCTAAGAATCACAGGGGCAATACTCTTATAAAAAAAAAATCTGAGTGAACATCTTCAGTTCCCTGTCAGGTTTAAAATATGAAAGTAGTGACAAAATAACAAATTAAGAATAATACATACCAAATCAAATACAAAATTTCATTACTTACTTAATAACACAACGTCCTCTGTTTGTAGCAAAAACAACAATAGGTGCTATTCTAGACTCCAGTGCTCGATGAAGGAATGTGAAACACTCTATATCCAACATGTGCACCTCATCAATAAACAGCACACCAGGTACCAGTTCTGCTATACCCTGGTCAATGTATTTATCCACAACCTTGTTGATCTCCAGCCTTAGCTTCTCTGATAGGATGAAAATTAAAAATTTCACATTAGTAGGAATACCAGGGTAGTAAGTGTACCTCAAACAACTGTGTCCCTTCGCTCTGCCATCTGGTGAGATTGGCAATGAGGACCTCAATTCTCCAGAATAACTGCCACAAAAGATGTAAGCCTTTATGCACTTGAACCATTCCCAATAAATGGAACTGAGTTAATGGTAACAGATAGACAGACAGCCCAGGGATATACTTCATTGCAATGAAAAAATATAAATGAAGGCTTTGGAAAAAAGCTGTGACAAGTGTGCAGAAAATAAAAAATGGCACTGAAAGGAAGCGTAAAAAAGAAAGAAAGAATGGGAGAACTAAAGATAAATATACGAATTAGATATATGTGATGATGCCTTCTGATCAAATTAAATGAGCAGTTAAATCAATGGAAGGAATACCTTAAAGAGCTGATGGCATCTACAGACAGGGATACATCATACATGGATAGGTTATAATATGATACATGGAAGTAAAGAAATAGGAGGGAAAAACTTCAGGAAAACATGTGAAGAGAACAAATGCAAAAAAATATGTTTGTGGAAAAATCAGATAATGCTACATGACTGCCTCTCTCCTGCTACATGTAATTATCTACTACCACATTCAGAGAGAAGATTTAATCCAAACACAACCTCCTTAAAACCATCCCTACTCTCAACTTACCCTATATTCTTTTAAATTCTTCACATTTCAAAAACAATCCTCTCATATGCTCTCCCTGTTATGCTCAAAAAAGCTCTTTAGTTTATCATCTTTACACTCATCTTTTCCTTTGCATGATGGCACTATCACTATTCTTGTCCAGTTATCTGGCAATCTCTCACTCTTCCACAAACACACATGCATTTGGTGCATCCTTTCTGCAATGTCGAGGAGAAGAAAGTGGTATGAGTAAGTGAATTTGGGAAGAAGACTTGTTTGAAAAAATACCAAGAAAGATTGAGTGCAGAGTAGTGAAAGGAGAGAGCAAATGAAGTGAAGGGAGTGGGTGAGGAATGGAAGGTATTTTGAGGAGCAGCGATGGCATGTGTAAGAGATATATATGGCATGCAAGAGGTGGGAAGTGGACATAATAGAAAGGGTCATGAATGGTGGGATGAAGAAGTAAAGTTACAAGTGAAAGAGAAATGAGAGGCATTTGGGTGGTATTTACAAGGAAGGAGTGCAAATGATTAGGAGATGTATAAGAGACAGCAGGAGGAAGTCAACAGGAAGGTGTAGTGGTTGAAAAAGAGGGCAAATGACCGCTGGCGTGAAAAGTATCATTAAAGCTTAAGGAGGATAAAAAGATGTTTTGGAGGAAGGATAATAATATGTGAAAGGCAAGAGAACATATGGGAACATTGGTGAAGGAGACAAAAGGAAAGGGATAAAAGGTAGTGATGAAGTGAGGAGGAGATGGAGTGAATATTTTGAAGGATTGTTAAATGTGGCTGATGATAAAGTGGCAGATGTAGGGTGGTTTAGTCAAGGTGGTACGCAAAGTGAGAGAATCATGGAGAGTGGTTTGGTGAAGAGAGAAAAGGTGGTGAAAGCATTGTGCAAGATGAAATGCAACAAGGTGGCTGGAGTGGATGGTATTGCAGTTGAATTTATCAAGAGGGTGACTGCATTGTTGACTGGTTGGTAAGGATATTCAGTGTATGTATGGATCATGGTAAGGTGCTTGAGGACTAGCGGAATGCATGTATAGTGCCACTGTATAAAGGTAGAGGGGATAAAGGTGAATGTTCCAACTACAGACGTATAAGTTTACTGAGTATACCTGACTCACTTCTTAGGCCCTCTCATCCCCAAAACAGACTGCATACTTGCCTCTCTCTCCAAGACTCCTGTATTTACCACTGTCACCATCACATACATTAATAAATTGAACAACCATGTTGATGTCACACACACCTGCCGTAGACTAAGTCTCATTTGGAACTATTCACTCTCCTCTCTTCTTACTTGTACACAAGCCTTAATGCTTTGATTAAAACTTCTCACTGCTTCTAGCAGCTTTCCTCCCATTCCTTACAAATCCACCTGTTTTTCTAAGTATTCCTCACACACACTCTTTGAAGCAAACATCTGATCCACACATTTTTCTACCACTCCTGTAACCACACTGCTCCTCCCCAATTTGATGCTCTGTACATGCCTTCACTCTCTAATCAATATCCTCCCATACAACTTACCAGGAATACTCAACAAACTTAATACCTCTGTAGTTTGAACACTCACCTTTATCCCCACTGCCTTATACAACTGCACTGTACATGCATTCCACCAATCCAGAGGCACCTTACCATGGTCCATACATACAGTGAAATTCCTTAACAACCAATCAACAACAGATTGTTCAACTTCAGTATCATCCACTCTAGCTGCCTTGCTGCATTTCGTCTTTGGCAAGGCTTTCACCACCTCTTCTCTCTTCACCAAACCACTCCCACTGACTCTCATACTAGCCCTCTTTTTCAGCACCTGCACCTTCTCAAACTCCTGCCACTTCTTCTTATATATCCCCAGTCATTCACATCCCTTTCCTGTAAGTACCTCCAAAATGCCTCTCTTTTCTTTGTCACTTGCAACTTTACTTCTTTATCTCACCACTCAAGACCCTTTCTAATCTGCCCACTTCCCACCTTTTGCGTGCCACATGCATCACTTGTAGATGCCAGCACTACTTCCCAAAATACCTCTTATTCCTTATCCATTCCCCTTGCCTTGTTTACTCTCACCTTTTGCCATTCTACACTCAATCTCTGCTGGCATTTCTTCCCATGTCTCTTTTCCAAGCTCACTTACTCTCACCACTCTCTTCTCCCAAAGACTGTCTCCTCTTCTTCATAAACCTATACAAATCTTCACTCTAGCCTCCAATAGATAGTGGTCAAGCATCCCACCAGCTGCTCCCTCTCAATATATTTACATCCAAAATTCATTCTTTTACATGCCTTTCAATTAATATGTAATCTAATAAAGCCTCCTGAATATTCTTCTTACTGACACATGTATACTTTTGTATATCCCTCCTATTAAACAAAGTATTTCAAATCACTAGTCCTTTATCAGCAAACGACTTTACAAGTTGTTCACCATTTCCATCCATAACACTGAATACCCCATGTACCCCAAATATATCTCCAACTGTCACCTTACTCACCCCTGTACTTAAATAACCTATCACTAATACCTGGTCTCTTACATCAAAACTGCTGACACATTCCCTCAGTTACTATCAAAACACTTTCCTCTCATGATCTTACTTCTCGTGGCCAGGTGCATAAGCACCAATAATCACCCATCTCTCCATTCACTCCGTTTTTATCCACATCAATATAGAATTTACTTCCTTACACTCTATCACACACTCCCACAACATCTGCTTCAAAAGTAATGCTACTCCTTCCTTAGCTCTTGTCCTCTCACCAACCTCTAACTTTATTCCAAACACATTTCCAAACCATTCTTCCCCCTTACCCTTGAGTTTTGTTTCACTCACAGCCAGAATATCCAAGCTTCTTTCCTTAAACACACTACTTATCTCACCTTTTCTCATCTTGGTTACATCCAGACATATTTAGACACCCCAGTCTGAGTTTTTGGAGAGGACAATCACTCCATGCATGGTTCCTTCTTCTCTTCCCTCTTTTAGAAATTTGAAATATTTTTTTCCAGCCCCTGCTTCCACCCCCTTTAGTCACCTTCAATGACACACAGGGAATACTGAGGTAGAATTCTTTCTCCCCTACCATTGAGTTTAAAAGAGTGTGTGAAAGGAGAAAGTTGAATGTGAATAAAAGCGAGGTTATTAGGATCAGCAGGGTTGAGGGAAAGTTGGGATATAAATTTGAATGGAGGAAAATTGGAGGACATGAAGTGTTGTAGATATCTGGGAATAGACATAGCAGCGAATGGAACCATGGAAGCAAAAGTGAGTCATAAGGTAGGCAAGGGGTAGAAGGTTTTGGGAATGCTGAAAAATGGGACGGCAAAAATGGGTATCTTTCAAGGAAGAGTAATTCCAACAATATTATAAGGTTGCAAGGCACTGGCTATAAATAGGGCTGTGCAGAGGAAAGTGGATGTATTGGAAATGAAATGTTGGGGACAATATGTGGTACGAGGTGGTTTGATCAAGTAAGTAATGAGAGGGTAAAAGATATGAGTGGTAATAACAAAAGTGTAACTGAGAGAGTAGATGATGTGTTGAAATGGTCTGGACATATGAGAGAATGATTGACGAAAGGCTGACAAAGAGGATTTATGTGTCAAAAGTGCAGGGTACAAGGAAAGATTGGAAAGCAAACTGGAGATGGATGGATGGAGCAAAAAAGATATTGAATGATCAGGGCTTGACCATGCATGAAAGTGAAAGGTGTGCATGGAATAGAGTGAATTGGAACAATGTGGTTTACTGGGGTCAATGTGCTCTCAATGGGCTGAACCAGGGCAAATGAAATGTCCAGGATAAACCATGGAAAGGTCTGTGAAGCCTGAATGAGGGTAGGAAGCTGTGGATTTGGTGTACTACACATGACAGCTCATGGAAGGATGAGTAAATGAAGCCTTTTTTGTTTGTTTTTTGGCACTACTTCACTGATGCAGGGGACCGTGACTGGGTGGTTGGGGGGAGATAATGTTTTTTTTTTTTTTTTTTTTTTTATACTTTGTCGCTGTCTCCCGCGTTTGCGAGGTAGCGCAAGGAAACAGACGAAAGAAATGGCCCAACCCCCCCATACACATGTACATACACACGTCCACACACGCAAATATACACACCTACACAGCTTTCCATGGTTCACCCCAGACGCTTCACGTGCCTTGATTCAATCCACTGACAGCACGTCAACCCCTGTATACCACATCGCTCTAATTCACTCTATTCCTTGCCCTCCTTTCACCCTCCTGCATGTTCAGGCCCCGATCACACAAAATCCTTTTCACTCCATCTTTCCACCTCCAATTTGGTCTCCCTCTTCTCCTCGTTCCCTCCACCTCCGACACATATATCCTCTTGGTCAATCTTTCCTCACTCATTCTCTCCATGTGCCCAAACCATTTCAAAACACCCTCTTCTGCTCTCTCAACCACGCTCTTTTTATTTCCACACATCTCTCTTACCCCTACGTTACTTACTCGATCAAACCACCTCACACCACACATTGTCCTCAAACATCTCATTTCCAGCACATCCATCCTCCTGCGCACAACTCTATCCATAGCCCACGCCTCGCAACCATACAACATTGTTGGAACTACTATTCCCTCAAACATACCCATTTTTGCTTTCCGGGATAATGTTCTCGACTTCCACACATTTTTCAAGGCTCCCAAAATTTTCGCCCCCTCCCCCACCCTATGATCCACTTCCGCTTCCATGGTTCCATCCGCTGACAGATCCACTCCCAGATATCTAAAACACTTCACTTCCTCCAGTTTTTCACCATTCAAACTCACCTCCCAATTGACTTGACCCTCAACCCTACTGTACCTAATAACCTTGCTCTTATTGACATTTACTCTTAACTTTCTTCTTCCACACACTTTACCAAACTCCGTCACCAGCTTCTGCAGTTTCTCACATGAATCCGCCACCAGCGCTGTATCATCAGCGAACAACAACTGACTCACTTCCCAAGCTCTCTCATCCCCAACAGACTTCATACTTGCCCCTCTTTCCAAAACTCTTGCATTTACCTCCCTAACAACCCCATCCATAAACAAATTAAACAACCATGGAGACATCACACACCCCTGCCGCAAACCTACATTCACTGAGAACCAATCACTTTCCTCTCTTCCTACACGTACACATGCCTTACATCCTCGATAAAAACTTTTCACTGCTTCTAACAACTTGCCTCCCACACCATATATTCTTAATACCTTCCACAGAGCATCTCTATCAACTCTATCATATGCCTTCTCCAGATCCATAAATGCTACATACAAATCCATTTGCTTTTTCTAAGTATTTCTCACATACATTCTTCAAAGCAAACACCTGATCCACACATCCTCTACCACTTCTGAAAACACACTGCTCTTCCCCAATCTGATGCTCTGTACATGCCTTCACCCTCTCAATCAATACCCTCCCATATAATTTACCAGGAATACTCAACAAACTTATACCTCTGTAATTTGAGCACTCACTCTTATCCCCTTTGCCTTTGTACAATGGCACTATGCAAGCATTCCGCCAATCCTCAGGCACCTCACCATGAGTCATACATACATTAAATAACCTTACCAACCAGTCAACAATACAGTCACCCCCTTTTTTAATAAATTCCACTGCAATACCATCCAAACCTGCTGCCTTGCCGGCTTTCATCTTCCGCAAAGCTTTTACTACCTCTTCTCTGTTTACCAAATCATTTTCCCTAACCCTCTCACTTTGCACACCACCTCGACCCAAACACCCTATATCTGCCACTCTGTCATCAGACACATTCAACAAACCTTCAAAATACTCATTCCATCTCCTTCTCACATCACCACTACTTGTTATCACCTCCCCATTTACGCCCTTCACTGAAGTTCCCATTTGCTCCCTTGTCTTACGCACCCTATTTACCTCCTTCCAGAACATCTTTTTATTCTCCCTAAAATTTACTGATAGTCTCTCACCCCAACTCTCATTTGCCCTTTTTTTCACCTCTTGCACCTTTCTCTTGACCTCCTGTCTCTTTCTTTTATACTTCTCCCACTCAATTGCATGACAGCTCATGGAAGGATGAGTAAATGAAGCCTTTTTTGTTTGTTTTTTGGCACTACTTCACTGATGCAGGGGACCGTGACTGGGTGGTTGGGGGGAGATAATGTATATGATATAATTTTTTTGGTTAGATAATGTGTGTGTTATCTTTTTCTTTTTTCTCATGCATATGTACTGTTTCCAGTGGAAATGGTGAGCAAGTATGACTGTACACATGTGTACACAGTTAACTCTCAATTTAACAAACCCCATTATAATGGAATTCAGGTTTAATGGACAAATAATAATACAGTATATAAATTCATACTAATCTAAAAAGAAAAAATCAAACTCTGCACCATGTGCATTTCGTATCACACTTGTTTTTGGTAGCGTGGGGTAGACTTGCTTTGTTTCGGTCTGAGTCTGCCTCAATCTATCATGTGGTCAGGTTGTATACAGACTGTTTCCCTTATCTCAGAATTGTGACTTTATTTATTCAAAAATTTTGCAATCCGTACAATTCAAAATGGCATCAAGTGATTGCAAGAGGTGAAAGGAAAGCAGGTAGTCCATCCTCACTTTATCATAAAGAAATATCCTTTCACAGGAGAGGGGTGGCATCACCTCTATTTCAGCCTAATTCCTGCCTCCAACTGCCCAGTTATCATTTCCACACTGCCGGTAGCCTGCCGCCCGACTATCACCACACAATAAACCCTACACACCCTCATGAGTTTTTGGTAACTAAATGCAACATTTTGTTACAACAAAAACAAAAACAAAACAAAAATGAAAACAACAAAAAAGAATGAAATTAAAACTCGACAAGGCATAGGGTAAATATACATAAAAATCACTGCTCAGGAACAATACACTGCCTTTACATGTGAAAAGAACAATAATGACAACAAATTAGTGTGTTTACTTCACAGGAGCCACCATAAACATAAAATCTTACATATGAGTGGGGTGGTGTCTCACACAGAGATGGAACTGCCACTTGAGGCCGGTTGTCGCCACAACTGAGGGTGAAACTGCTGCTAGTGGGTACTCCCCTTGACCCACACATGTTGTACGGATCAGCGAAACCTGGGGCATAGGTGATGTCAGTTTCGCAAAGACAGGTGGTCACTGCTGTCCAGCTTCAATGAGTATTGTCTATGTGGCTTTACCTCCACTACAACGCCCGAACCGTCCTACACCTTCGAAGCGATGTCCTGCACACAGACAGGGATGCCCATGGAACTAGGGCAGCATAGCAGTGTCACCTGCTGGGTTGCCCTGCATGCGATCCTGGCTCTCTGCTATGGCCCGTTCCCTGTTTCACAGAGCAGCTCTCCACTGCCGGTTTATCAGATAATGTTGCCGGAGTGCCAGGACACCATTTCGCAACTGTCTTCTTGCAACCAACTTTGTGGGTGACTTATTCTCTTCTCTTAGCAGGGTGCTGAAATACTGAAGCATAGCCTAAGCCACGATGTTGTAAAGGCTACCTTCAACACCCAAGTTACCATTAAACACCCATTTGGCTGCCTTAAATGCTGCTTTGGCACATCCACTGGACTGGGTGAGATGGAATGAGTAGAAGCAGGCCATGATTCCTCATTTCTTATAGAAAGCTTTTATCTCCTTGCTGTCTAGACTGGTTCCCCCATCTGAGATGAGTCCCTTAGGTGCACTTCATCTCCTGAATAGGATGAGCAGCCTTGCAATAACTTGGGATTTTCTGGCATAGGTTTGAATGTTACTCACTGGGTCATGTAATAGGTGCAATGAAAGCAAGTAGTCTGTCAACACTATATCATAAAGAAGTATCCTTTCACAGGAGGGTGGCATCACCTCTATCTCAGTCTGACTACTGCCTCCAACAGCCTGGCGAGCGTTCCAATGCTGCCAGGTGCCAGCTGCCCAGCTATTGTGCTACACAATAAACCCTACAGTGACAGAGAAGTTAACACACAGTGTGTGACCTTAAATGTGCACAGAAATGGGTCACATTCGATATAATGGACTTTTAGCATTAGCAGACACCCCTTGACCCTTAATACCCTTTTAAATCAAGGGTTTATTGTATATGCACTTGTATGCACATACGATTGTACGTATATATATTATATATATATGTTGTATGGTTGCGAGGCACGGGCTATGGATAGAGTAGTGGGCAGGAGGGTGGATGTGCTGGAAATGAGATGTTTGAGGACAATATGTGGTGTGAGGTGGTTTGATCGAGTAAGTAATGTAAGGGTAAGAGAGATGTGTGGAAATAAGAAGAGCGTGGTTGAGAGAGCAGAAGAGGGTGTTTTGAAATGGTTTGGGCACATGGAGAGAATGAGTGAGGAAAGATTGACCAAGAGGATATATGTGTCAGAGGTGGAGGGAACGAGAAGTGGGAGACCAAATTGGAGGTGGAAAGATGGAGTGAAAAAGATTTTGAGTGATCGGGGCCTGAACATGCAGGAGGGTGAAAGGCGGGCAAGGAATAGAGTGAATTGGATCGATGTGGTATACCGGGGTCGACTTGCTGTCAATGGATTGAATCAGGGCATGTGAAGCGTCTGGGGTAAACCATGGAAAGTTCTGTGGGGCCTGGATGTGGAAAGGGAGCTGTGGTTTCAGGCATTATTGCATGACAGCTAGAGACTGAGTGTGAACGAATGGGGCCTTTGTAGTCTTTACCTACTGCTACCTCGCACACATGAGGGGGGAGGGGATGTTATTCCATGTGTGGCGAGGTGGCAATGGGAATGAATAAAGGCAGATAGTGTGAATTGTGTGCATGTGTATATATGTATATGTCTGTGTGTGTATATATATGTGTACATTGAGATGTATGGGTATATATATTTGCGTGTGGGGACGTGTATGTATATACATGTGTATGGGGGTGGGTTGGGCTGTTTCTTTTGTCTGTTTCCTTGCGCTACCTCGCAAACGCGGGAGACAGCAACAAAGCAAAATAATAAAAAAAAAATTTCTATTTACCTTATCATACTTGATCGCCCTTTTCCGTGTCAGCAAGGTACCGCCAGGAAACAGACAAAGAAAAGAGACTTAAGTGAGGAAGTACCAGGAGAGATTGCATGTAGAATGGTAAAAGGTGAAAGCAAATGACATGAGGGGAGTGGGTGAGAAATGGGATGTATTTAGGGAAGCAGTGATGGGTTGTGCAAAAGATGCATGTGGCATGAGAAAGGTGGGAGGTCAGCAGATTAGAAAGGGTAGTGAATGGTGGGATGAAGATGTAAGGTTGTTAGTGAAAGAGAAAAGAGGGACATTTGAAAGTTACTTGCAGGGAAGTAGTGCAAATGAATGGGAAATGTATAAAAGAAAGCGGCAGGAGATCAAGAGAAAGATGCAAAAGTGAAAATGGGGGCAAATAAGAGTTGGGGTTAGAGATTCTCATTAAATTTTAGGGAGAATTAAAAGATGTTTTAGGAGGAGGTAAATAACGTGTGTAAGACAAGACAAGTGGGAACATTGGTGAAGGGGGCAAGTGGCGAGGTAATAACAGGTAGTGACGAAGTGAGGAGACAGAGTGGGTATTTTGAAGGTTTGCTGAATGAGCTTGATAATAGAGTGGCAGATATAGGGTATCTTGGTTAGAATGGTGCATGAATCGAGAGGGCCAGGGAGAGTGGTTTGGTACAATAGAAGAGGTTGTGAAAGCTTTGTGGAAGATGAAATCCAGCAAGGCAGCAGGTATTGCAATGGAATTTATCAAAAAAGGGGGGTGACTGTGTTGTTGATTGGTTGGTAAGGATATCCAATGTATGTATGGATCATGGTGAAGTGCCTGAAGATTGGCAGAATGCATGCATAATGCCACTGTACAAAGGCAAAGGGGATAAAGGTGAGTGTTCATACTACAGAGGCATAAGTTTCTTGAGTATTCCTGAGAAAGTATACGGGAAGGTGTACTGATTGAGAGGGTGAAAGCATGTACAAAGCATCAGATTGGGGAAGAGCAGTGTGGTTTCAGAAGTGGTACAGGATGTGTGAATCAGGTGTTTGCTCTAAAGAATGTATGTGAGAAATACTTAGAAAAACAGACGGATTTGTATGTAGCATTTATGGATATGGAGATGGCATATAATAAGGAGGATACAGATGCTTTGTGGAAGGTTTTAAGAAAATATGGTGTGGGAGGTAAGTTGCTAGAATCAGTGAAAAGTTTTAATCAAGGATGTAAGGCATGTGCACGAGTAAGAGGAGGGAAGCGTGATTGGTTCCCAGTGAATGTCAGTTTGCAGCAGGGATGTGTGATGTCCCCATGATTGTTTAATTTGTTTACTGATGGGGTGGTTAGTGAGGTAAATCCAAGAGCTTTGGAGAGAGGGGTGAGTATGCAATCTGTTGTTGATGAGAGGTCCTGGGAAGTGAGTCAGTTGTTGTTCGCCAATGATACAGCTCTAGAGCTGATTTGGGTGAGAAACTGCAGAGGTTGGTGACTGAGTTTGGAAAAAAGTGGGAAAGAAGAAAGTTGAGAGTAAATATAAATAAGAGCAAGGTTCTTAGGTTCAGTAGGGTTGAGGGGCAAGTTACTGGGAGGCAAGCTTGAATGGAGGAAAACTAGAGGTAAAATATTTCAGATATCTGGGAGTGGATTAAGCAGCGGATGGAACCATGGAAGCGGAAGTGATTCACAGGGTGGGAGTTGCGAGCTGGTTGCAAGGCATGGGCTATAGATAGGGTTGTGTGGCGGAGGGCGGATTTGTTGGAAATGAGATGTTTGAGGACAATATGTGATGTGAGGTTGTTTGATTAAGTAATAAAAGGGTAAGAGAGATGTGTGGTTATAAAAACAGTGTGGTTGAGACAGCAGAAGAGGGTGTGTTGAAATGGTTTGGACACATGGAGAGAATGAGTGAGGAAAGATTGACAAAAGGATATATGTGTTAGAGGTGAAGGGAAGAAGGAGAAGCAGGAGACCAAATTGGAAGTGGAAGGATAGAGTGAAAAAGATTTTGAGCGATCGGGGCCTGAACATACAGGAAAGTGAAAGGCGTGCAAGGAACCAGGGAATGTGGAGCATCTGGGGTAAACCATGGAAAGGTCTATGGGGCTTAGATATGGATAGAGAGCTATGGTTTTGGTGCATTACACATGACAGCTGGAGACTGAGTGTTAAAGAATGTGGCCTTTTTGTCTGTTTTTCCTGGCACTACCTCCCTCCACCTCCAATTTGGTCTCCAGCTTCTCCTTGTTCCCCTCACCTTTGACACATATATTCTCTTTGTCAACCTTTCATCACACATTCTCTCCATATGTCCAAACCATTTCAACACTTCCTCTTCTGCTCTCTCCACCACACTCTTTTTGTTTCCAAACATCTCACTTACCCTTTCATTACTTAATCAAACCACCTCACACCACATATTGTCCTCAAACATTTCATTTCCAACACATCCACCCTCTTCCATACAACCCTATCTAGCCCATGCCTCACAGCCATATAATATTGCTGGATCTACTATTCCTTCAAACATAGCCATTTTTGCTCTCCGAGATAATGTTCTCTTCTTCCACACGTTCTTTATCACTCCAAGAACCCCTCCCCCAACCTGTGACTCACTTCTACTTCCAAAGTTTCATTCGCTACTAAGTCCACTCCCAGATATCTAAAACACTTTACTTTCTCTAAGTTTTCTCCATTCAAACCTACATCCCAATTAACTTGTCCCTCAACCCTAATGAACCTAATAACCTTGCCCTTATTCACATTTTCTCTCAACTTTCTACTTTCACACACTTTTCCAAAATCAGTCAGCAATCTCTGCAGTTTCTCACTTGAATAAACCACTAGAGCTGTATCATAGGCAGACAACAACTGACTCACTTCCCAAGTGGCCATCAGCTGTCTATAGATGTTAGCCAGATGGTAAGGGAATCTGTGTCTAGCCCATAACTCTCTGTTAACATTCACCATTATTTCAGAGTTCTGATCTAATGGGCCTATGAGCTGATTATACATCCTTAAAGGATGGGGTGAGGTCGTAACAATACCTTTTCCTTAATGTCTCCTATCTCATCCTTTCCACATGTCCAAACCTTTTCAGCATACTCTCTTCAGCTCTCTCGTATATACTCGTCTTACTACCTAATCTCACTCTTTCCCTATTATTTCTTGTTTGATCAACTCTCTTCACAACACATATCGACCTTAAACATTTCATCTCCAACACTTCCATTCTCCTCCATACTTTCTAATCTAGGGTACATGCTTCACATCCATACAACACCATCATGACTATTATACCATCAAACACACACATATTCCCTAGCATTCCCTCTCATTCCAGACACTCTTAAATGCACCCAGGACCTTAAACCCATCAACCACCCTATGGCTTACTTTAATTCTAATGGTTCTGCCACATCCTCTCCCAGGTATCTGAAACATTCCACATCCTCCAGGTTCTCTCCATTCAAACTCTGCTCCAACTATCCTGTCTCTCTCCACAGCAAAATTCAATGACCTATTTTCATTCATGTTAACTCTCAACTTGTTCTTTTCACATGCTCTCCCAACTCAGAGCAATGTCATAGGAAAACAGCAACTGACTTACCTCCCAGGCCATCCCCATCACCATCCCATCCATAAACAGACTGAACACC
This sequence comes from Panulirus ornatus, assembly GCF_036320965.1. Classification (NCBI taxonomy): domain Eukaryota; kingdom Metazoa; phylum Arthropoda; class Malacostraca; order Decapoda; family Palinuridae; genus Panulirus; species Panulirus ornatus. The sequence continues at coordinate 16,168,245 of NC_092251.1, read as the reverse complement.
CATGGTAACATCACAGTACCCTGCCACAGACCCACCTTCTGGAATCATTCACCCTCCTCCCTTCCTACTCATACATATGCCTTATGCTGTTAAAAACTCCTCACTGTTTCTAGAAGCTTTCTTCCCATACGATATATCTGTTCCAACTTTCAAAAAATCACCTCTTTCAACTCTATCATATGCTTCTCCAGATCCATAAATGTCACACAGATTTCTCTGTTTCTCCAAGTATTTCTCTCCTTTACCACTGCTGAAACAACATTGTTCCTCCCCAATCTGATGGCTTGTGTACATCACCATCATCTGAATCACCACTCTGCAACACAACTTACCATGTGCACTCTACAAACTTAATACCGCTGTAGTTCAAATATTAACTTTCTGTCTCTCTCTAATTTGTTTATTCACATACTACATTATATATCTTTTATATCTAACCACATTCCCTGCTTTAGCAAGGAAGCAAAAGGAGCATATAACAATGGCCTCATTTGAACACATTCCCTTCTGAGCTGTCATTTAATGTATTAAGTACTGAAACCAGAGCCTACCACCCACAGCAAAGCTCTCGAGAGTATTCCATGGTTTACCCTAACCACTTCATATGTTAGGGTTCAGCCTACTCACAGCACCTCTCCCCCATATACCAAACTAATCCAATTCATTCTACCCTATGCACACCTCTCACCTTCCAGAATGTTAAATCCTTGGTATGCCAAACACTCCGTCACTACATCCATTAACCTCCTCTTCAATCTTCTCCACCTCGCTCTAATTCTAATACATAGATCCTCTTATTGAGACTTCCTTTGCTCTTCCTCTCAACGTGTCCAGACCTTATCAGCACACCCTAGTCAGCTCTCCCAATCAGTCTGCACTTAATACCATATCTCACTAGATCTAATACTCTCGTTCTTTACACAATCAACCCACCATATCCCACAAATCATCCTTAGACATTACATTTCCAACACATTCACTCTCTTCCTTTCTTTTGTACTTGTTGCTCGAGGCCCTCATCCACACAACATTGTTAAGACTACTATATTACGTACTTTGAATATATTCTTGACTTCAAGTTATGGCCTCATATGCACAACTACAATCTTGTTTCGTAAAATCAAATCAGTTAATTAAGAAAGTCAGACCCTGCTTTCTGGATCCTTCTCTCAGCAGTTTTATCGCCAGAAATGAAAAGTTCATGTTATTTATGGCAGCTTTCAAGTTGCTCTGTATTGGACATGTTTCAGAAGTTAGTGAGAAAAAATCTCAATATACTTGTCAGAACTCAAAATATGATTTCATGTACACCATAGTTTTCTTCACTCTCAGAATAAAATAAAACTAAAATTATGGGACTTTTTGTTGTCAGGCTATTCATTAAGATTCTTTTTCCCTCATACATTCTTTAACTTCTCACTCCTATATTTTCTAAAATATAAACTCAGAGTCAATACTATTATACTACAAGGGCCATTAAATTTAGCAGGTCTATAATTACCAGTTATTTCTGTCTTCTTTGGCTTCATAAGCTGTGACATCATGGAAAGTATGTCTTGACCTCCTTGTGGTTGTGCATTGGCTACATCCAAGTCATGCAGGGTTACATCCTGTATCACCTCCTTCTTCTTGTGAACATCTCCCTTAGGCAAGGGGACATACTCTTCTGCCTAAAGAAAAGGAAAATTTGTTACGCAAACTGTGACCTTTAGTAATATATCTAGAGTTGCTCTGATGTTTGTTTTCATTGGACATGCAAAAATTTCTGGCATTTGTCTTAAATACAGTAATACTTCCCATCCCACAAAATCAAAATCCTCAGAAAATATGTGAATACATATGCATGTAAAGTCACACAAAAGTAGCAAAAAAGTTCTGAATCCTTGAACCCCTGGAGTCTGAACATCCTCTGGTTCTGAAAATCCTAGCAATAGAATCTCCTGACAATTATCATAGATGGTGCATTTCACACTGACTACTATGGTTTGTGGGTTTATATCAAACACTTAGGCTACCTGGTATAAAAAAAAGAAAAAACATTATGAGGAAAAGCCTTTATTCAAATGAAAGTGTTTTTTCTGTAAAACTTTATCATGTCACTACCAGGCAAAGCCAAAACACTAGCTTACATGTGATTTGCACTATTTCCCCACAAAAATTGTCCAAATGCCTCTCTCTTCTCTTTGTGACAGGATGAAGGCCAGAAAGGGAACAATAAGGGGATGATGACGGGGAAGTGTAGGGGTAATGTGGTGGAGGGGAAAGAAAAAAGAACAGTAAGGGGGATGTGGAAGGGGGAAGTGTAGGGACAGTATTGCAAGGAGGGAGCAAAAAGGAAACACAAAAGGGGTGTGAACAGAGAGGTGTAGGGATAGTGTAGAGGGGAAAAGAGCAAAATGGAAATGATAGGGGGGAGGAGAGAAAGTGTTGAGGTAGCTAAGTAGAAATGTTAAGGAGAGTGATGAAATACTAAGAAATCTTGAAAGAATACAGAGCAATGAAGGAGGGAAGGTATGGGGGAGATAAGAATAATGTAAAGAAAGGAGGATGGGTGTAATAAAAAAAAATATATAGAAGGAGATATCAAAAAAGTAGAGCGAGCAAGGTGGAAGGGAGTGAAGGAAGGACAGATGGACGAAGTGTTAGCAAGGTAGAAAGGAGTGAAAGAGGGGAGAAAAAGAGAATAAGGGAAAGGTTGGGGAAGAGGAAGGTAGGGTGTGCATGAAGGAAAGAAACTGGAGACCAAGGAAGAATCTTGAAAGCATTGAGGAAGAGGAAGGCAGGAGGGTGTCAAGAGGTACATGAGGGAGTAGGAGGAACCAAAAAGTCAGTATAAAAATCAAACCCTTATGTTACATCAGGATGCATTAAATCAGCTATGAGGCAAAATGATTACCATGCTGGGGATAGGGGAGAAAGAATATTTCATATGTATTCCCTGCGTGTCATGGAAGGGGACTAAAAGGAGAGGGAGTTGGGGCCGGAAATCCTCCCGTCCCATCTTAATTTTTTCAAAAGAAGAAACAGAGAAGGGGGCCAAGCGAGGATATTCTCTCTAAAATTCAGTCCTCTGTTCTTAACGTTACCTCGCTAACGCGGAAAATGGTGAATATGTATGAAAAAATAAAGTGCGTAAGACAAGGGAATCAATGGGAACTTCAGTGAAGGGGGCGAATGGGGAGGTGATAACAAGTAGTGGTGATGTGAGAGATGGAGTGAGTATTTTGAGGGTTTGTTGAATGAGTTTGATGATAGAGTGGCAGATATAGGGTGTTTTGGTCAAGGTGGTGTGCAAAGTGACAGGGTTAGGGAGAATGATTTGGTAAATAGAGAAGAGGTAGTAAAAGCTTTGCAGAAGATGAAAGCCGGCAAGGCAGCAGGTTTGGATGGTCTTGCAGTGGAATTTATTAAAAAAGGGGGTGACTATATAGTTGACTGGTTGGTAAGGTTATTTAATGTATGTATGATTCAGAAAGCAAAAATGGGCATGTTTGAAGGAATAGTCGTTCCAACAATGTTGTATGGTTGCGAGGCATGGACTATGGATAGAGTTGTGCGCAGGAGGGTGGATGTGCTGGAAATGAGATGTTTGAGGACAATGTGTGGTGTGAGGTGGTTTGATCGAGTAAGTAATGTAAGGGTAAGAGAGATGTGTGGAAATAAAAAGAGCGTGGTTGAGAGAGCAGAAGAGGGTGTTTTGAAATGGTTTGGGCACATGGAGAGGATGAGTGAGGAAAGATTGACCAAGAGGATATATGTGTCGGAGGTGGAGGGAACGAGGAGAAGTGGGAGACCAAATTGGAGGTGGAAAGATGGAGTGAAAAAGATTTTGTGTAATCGGGGCCTGAACATGCAGGAGGGTGAAAGGAGGGCAAGGAATAGAGTGAATTGGATTGATGTGGTATACCGGGGTTGACGTGCTGTCAGTGGATTGAATCAGGGCATATGAAGCGTCTGGGGTGAACTATGGAAAGTTCTGTGGGGCCTGGATGTGGAAAGGGAGCTGTGGTTTCGGGCATTATTGCATGACAGCTAGAGACTGAGTGTGAACGAATGGGGCCTTTGTTGTCTTTTCCTAGTGCTACCTCGCACACATGAGGGGGGAGGGGGATGGTATTCCATGTGTGGCGAGGTGGCGATGGGAATGAATAAAGGCAGACAGTGTGAATTGTGTGCATGGGTATATATGTATGTGTGTGTGTGTATATATATGTGTACATTGAGATGTATAGGTATGTATATTTGCGTGTGTAGACGTGTATGTATATACAATGTGTATGGGGGTGGGTTGGGCCATTTCTTTCGTCTGTTTCCTTTCGCTACCTCGCAAACGCGGGAGACAGCGACAAAGCAAAATAAATAAATAAGTGATTCATGGTGAGGTGCCTGAGGATTGGCGGAATGCTTGCATAGTGCCATTGTACAAAGGCAAAGGGGATAAAAGTGAGTGCTCAAATTACAGGGGTATAAGTTTGTTGAGCATTCCTGGGAAATTATATGGGAGGGTATTGATTGAAAGGGTGAAGGCAAGTACAGAGCATCAGATTGGGGAAGAGCAGTGTGGTTTCAGAAGTGGTAGAGGATGTGTGGATCAGGTGTTTGCTTTGAAGAATGTTTGTGAGAAATACTTAGAGAAGCAAATGGATTTGTATGTAGCATTTATGGATCTGGAGAAGGCATATGATAGAGTTGATAGAGATGCCCTGTGGAAAGTATTAAGAATATCTGGTGAGGGAGGCAAGTTGTTAGAAGCAGTGAAAAGTTTTTATCGAGGATGTAAGGCATGTGTACATGTAGGAAGAGAGGAAAGTGATTGGTTCTCAGTGAATGTAGGTTTGCGGCAGGGGTGCGTGATGTCTCCATGGCTGTTTAATTTGTTTATGGGTGGGGTTGTTAAGGAGGTGAATACAAGAGTTTTGGAAAGAGGGGCAAGTATGCAGTCTGTTGTGGATGAGAGAGCTTGGGAAGTGAGTCAGTTGTTGTTCGCTGATGATATAGCGCTGGTGGCTGATTCGTGTGAGAAACTGCAGAAGCTGATGACTGAGTATGGTAAAGTCTGTGAAAGAAGAAAGCTGAGAGTAAATGTGAATAAGAGCTAGGTTATCAAGTACAGTAGGGTTGAGGGACAAGTCAGTTGGGAGGTGAGTTTGAATGGAGAAAAACTGGAGGAAGTGAAGTGTTTTAGATATCCAGGAGTGGATTTGGCAGCAGATGGAACCATGGAAGCGGAAGTGAATCACAGGGTGGGGGAGGGGGCAGCAGTTCTGGGTGTGTTGAAGAATGTGTGGAAGTCGAGAACATAATCTTGGAAAGCAAACATGGGTATGTTTGAAGGAATAGTGGTTCCAACAATGTTGTATGGTAGCGAGGCGTGGGCTATAGATAGAGTTGTGCAGAGGAGGGTGGATGTGCTGGAAATGAGATGTCTGAGGACAATATGTGGTGTGAGGTGGTTTGATCGAGTAAGTAATAATAGTGTTAGAGAGATGTGTGGTAATAAAAAGAGTGTGGTTGAGAGAGCAGAAGAGGGTGTTTTGAAATGGTTTGGTCACATGGAGAGAATGAGTGAGGAAAGATTGACCAAGAGGATACATGTGTCAGAGGTGGAGGGAATGAGAAGAAGTGGGAGACCAAATTGGAGGTGGAAAGATGGAGTGAAAAAGATTTTGAGTGATCGATGCCTGAACATGTAGGAGGGTGAAAGGCGTGCAAGGAATAGAGTGAATTGGAACGATGTGGTATACCGCGGTTGATGTGCTGTCAATGGATTGAACCAGGGCATGTGAAGCGTCTGGGGTAAACCATGGAAAGTTCTGTGGGGCCTGGATGTGGAAAGGGAGCTGTGGTTTCGGTGCATTATTACATGACAGCTAGAGACTGAGTGTGAATGAATGTGGCCTTTGTTGTCTTTTCCTAGCGCTACCTCGCACACATGAAAGGGAAGGGTTTTTTATTTCATGTGTGGCAGGGTGGCGATGGGAATGAATAAACGCAGACAGTATGAATTATGTACATGTGTATGTATGTATATGTCTGTGTGTGTATATATATGTATACGTTGGGATGTATAGGTATGTAAATTTGCGTGTGTGGATGTGTATGTATATGCATGAGTATGTGGGTGGGTTGGGCCATTCTTTCGTCTGTTTCCTTGCGCTACCTTGCTAACGCAGGAAACAGCGACAAAGCAAATAAAATAAATACTTAATCGCTGTTTCCCACATCAGTGAGGTAGTGCAAGGAAACAGACGAAGAAAAACCAAACTGGGGATGTCTGATCATTATCTTGTGGAGGCGAAGGTGAAAACAAGTACAGGTTTTCAGAAAAGAAGAGAGAATGTTGGGGTGAAGAGCGTGGTGAGAGTAAGTGAGCATGGAAAGGAGACTTGTGTGAGGAAGTACCAGGAGAGATTGAGTGAAGAATGGAAAAAAGTGAGAGCAAATGATGTAAGGGGAGAGGGGGGAGGAATGGGATGTATTTAGGGAAGCAGTGATGGCTTGCGCAAATGATGGCTGTGGCATGAGAAAGGTGAGAGGTGGGCAGATTAGAAAGGGTAGTGAGTGGTGGGATAAAGAAGTAAGATTGTTAGTGAAAGAGAAGAGAGAGGCATTTGGGCGATTTTTGCATGGAAATAGTGCAAATGACTAGGAGATGTATAAAAGAAAGAGGCAGGAGGTAAAGAGAAAGGTGCAAGAGGTGAAAAAGAGGGCAAATGAGAGTTGGGTTGAGACAGCATCATAAATTTTAGGGAGAATAAAAAGATGTTTTAGAAGACAAGAGAACAAATGGGATAATCAATAAAGGGGACAAATGAAGAGGTAATAACAAGTAGTAGTGAAGTGAGAGGGAGATGGAGTGAGTATTTTGAAGGTTTGTTGAATGTGTTTGATGATAGAGTGGGAGATATAGGGTGTTTTGGTCGAGGTGGTGTGCGAAGTGTGAGGGTTAGGGAGAATGATTTGGTAAACAGAGAAGAGGTAGTGAAAGCTTTGCGAAAGATGAAAGCTGGCAAGGTGGCGGCTTTGGATGGTATTACTGAGGAATTGATTACAAAAGGGGTGACTGTGTTGTTGACTGATTGGTGGTTCATGGTGAAGTGCCTGAGGATTGGTAGAATTATATGCGAGGGTATTGATCGAGAAGGGTGAAGGCATGTACAGAGCACCAGATTGGGGAGGAGCAGTGTGGTTCTGAAACCACACTGTTCCTCCCCAATCTGGTGCTCTGTACATGCCTTCAACCTTCTCAATCAATACCCTCGCATATAATTTCCCAAGAATACTCAACAAACTTATACCTCTGTAATTTGGACACTCACCTTTATCCCCTTTGCCTTTGTACATAGGCACTATATATGCATTCTACCAATCCTCAGGCACTTCACCATGAACCAAATTATTATTATTATTTTGCTTTGTCGCTGTCTCCTGTGTTTGCAAGAAAGCAAAATAATAATAATAATATGGTTCATGGTGAAGTGCCTGAGGTTTGGTAGAATGCATATATAGTGCCAATGTACAAAGGCAAAGGGGATAAAGGTGAGTGTCTAAATTACAGAGGTATAAGTTTGTTGAGTATTCCTGGGAAATTATATGCGAGGGTATTGATCAAGAAGGGTGAAGGCATGTACAGAGCACCAGATTGGGGAGGAGCAGTGTGGTTTCAGAAGTGGCAGAAGATGTGTGGATCAGGTGTTTGCCTTGAAGAATGCTACCTCTCGCACACGTGGGGGGAGGTAGCATTAGGAAAAGACAACAGAGACCACATTCGTTCACACTCAGCCTCTAGCTGTCATGTATAATGCACCGAAACCCTAGCTCTCTTTCCACATCCAGGCCCCACAAAACTTTCCATGGTTTACCCCAGGCACTTCACATGCCCTGGTTCAATCCACTGACAGCATGTTGATCCCAGTATACCACATTGTTCCAATTTACTCTATTCCTCGCATGCCTTTCACCCTCCTCAATGTTCAGGCCCCAATCACTCAAAATCTTTTCCACTCCATCCTTCTACCTCCGATTTGGTCTCCCACTTCTCATTCCCTCCACCTCTGACTCATATATCCTCTGTGTCAATCTTTCCTCACTCATTCTCTCCATGTGACCAAACCATTTCAATACACCCCTCTTCTGCTCCCTCAACCACACTCTTTTTATTACCACACATCTCTCTTATCCTTTCATTACTTACTCAATCAAACCACCTCACACCACATATTGTCCTCAAACATCTCATTTCTAACACATTCACCTTCCTCTGCACAACCCTATCTATAGCCCATGCCTCACAACCATATAACATTGTTGGAACCACTATTCTTTCAAACATACCCATTTTTGCTTTCCTAGATAATGTTCTCGCCTTCCACACATTTTTCAACGCTCCCAGAACCTTTGCCCCCTCCCCCACCCCCTGACTCACTTCTGCTTCCATGGTTCCATCCACTGTCAAATCCACTCCCAGATATCTAAAACACTTCACTTCCTCCAGTTTTTCTCCATTCAAACTTACCTCCCAACTGACTTGCCCTTCAACCCTACTGTACCTAATAACCTTGCTTTTATTCACATTTACTCTCAGCTCTCTTCTTTCACACACTTTACCAAACTCAGTCACCTGCTTCTGCAGTTTATCACCCAAATCAGCCACAAGTGCTATATCATCAACGAACAACAACTGACTCATTTCCCAAGCCCTCTCATCCACAACAGACTGCATATTTGCCACTCTCTCCAAAACTCTTGCATTCACCTCCCTAACAACCCCATCCATAAACAAATTAAAGAACCGTGGGGACATCACGCACCCCTGCCGCAAACTGACATTCACGGGGAACCAATCACTTTCCTCTCTTCCTACTCGTACACATAATTTATATTCTAGATAAAACCTGTTCACTGCTTCTAGCAACTTACCTCCCACACCATATACTCCTAATACCTCCACAAAGCATATCTATCAACTCTATCCATAAATGCTACATACAAATCTATTTGTTTTTCTATGTATTTCTCACATACATTCTTCAAAGCAAACACCTGATCCACACATCCTCTACCACTTCTGAAACCACACTGCTCTTCCCCAATCTGATACTCTGTACATGCCCTCACCCTCTCAATCAATACCCTTCCATAAAATTTCCCAGGTATACTCAACAAACTTATACCTCTGTAATTTGAACACTCACCTTTATCCCCTCTGCCTTTGTACAATGGCATTATGCATGCTTTCTGCCAATTCTCAGGCACTTCACCAAGAGCCATACATACAATGAATATCCTCACAAACCAGTCAACAACACAGTCACCCCCCTTTTTTAATAAATTCCACTGCAATACCATCTAAACCCGCCACCTTGCCGGCTTTCATCTTCTGCAAAGCTTTCACTACCTCTTCTCTGTTCACCAAACCATTCTCCATGACCCTCTCACTTCACACACCACTTCGACCAAAACACCCTATATCTGCCACTTTACCATCTAACACATTCAACAAGCCTTCAAAATACTCACTCCATCTCCCTGGGGATAGAAGGCAACTAAAGGGGGCAGGAGCAGGGGGCTGGAACCCCCCCTCCTTGTATTTAAATTTCTAAAAGGGGAAACAGAAGAAGGAGTCATAAGGGAAGTACTCATTCTCCTCAAAGGCTAAGACTGATGTATCTGAATGTGTGTGGATGTAACAAAGATGAGAAAAAGGAGAGATAGGTAGTATGTTTGAGGAAAGAAACCTGGATGTTTTAGCTCTGACTGAAACAAAGCTCAAGGGTCTTTAAAGGAGAAGAGTGGTTTGGGACTGTCTTGGGAGTAAAGTCAGGGGTTAGTGAAAGGACAAGAGCAAAGGAAGGAGTTGTGGGAATATGTGATAAAGTGTAAGAATGTAAACTCTAGATTGATATAAGTTAAACTGAAAGTGGATGGAGAGAGATGGGTGATTATTGGTGCCTACGCACCTGGTCATGAGAAGAAAGATCATTAGAGGCAAGTGTTTTGGGAGCAGCTGAGAGAGTGTGTTAGCACCTTTGATGCACGAGACCGGGTTATAGTGATGAGTGATTTAAATAAAAAGTTGAGTGATGTGGCAGTTGAGGGTATAATTGGTGTACATGGGGTGTTCAGTGTTGTAAATGGAAATGATGAAAAGCTTGTGGATTTGTGTGCTGTAAAAGGACTGGTGATTGAGAATACCTGGTTTAAAAAGAGAGATATACATAAGTATACGTATGTTTGTAGGAGAGATGGCCAGAGGGCGTTACTGGATTACTTGTTAATTGACATGTGCGTAAAAGAGAAACTTTTGGATGTTAATGTGCTGAAAGGGGCAACTGGAGGGATGTCTGATCACTATCTTGTAGAGGCGAAGGTGAAGATTTGTAAAAGGTGTTCAGAAAAAAAGAAACAATGTTGGGGAGAAGAGAGTGATGGGAGTAAGTGAACTTGGAAAGGAGACTTGTGGGAGGAAGTATCAGGATAGATTAAGTGCAGAATGGAAAAAGGTGAGAGCAAATGACGTAAGGGGAGTGTGGGAGGAATGGGAGGTGTTTAGGGAAGCAGTGATGGTTTACGCAAAAGATGCTTGTGGCATGAGAAAGGTGGGAGGTGGGCAGATTAGAAAGGGTAGTGAGTGGTGGAATGAAGAAATAAGATTGTTAGTGAAAGAGAAGAGACAGGAGTTTGGACAATTTTTGCAGGGAAGTAGTGAGAATGATTGAGAGATGTATAAAAGAAAGAGGCAAGAGGTCAAGAGAAAGATCAAGAGGTGAAAAAGAGGGCAAATGAGAGCTGGGGTAAGAGGGTATCATTAAATTTTAGGGAAAATAAAAAGATGTTTTAGAAGGAGGCAAATAAAGTGCGTAAGACAAGAGAACAAATGGGAACTTCGGTGAAGGGGAAAAATGGGGAGGTAATAACAAATAGGGGTGAAGTGAGAAGGAGATGGAGTAAGTATTTTGAAGGTTTGTTGAATGTGTTTGATGGTAAAGTGGCAGATATAGGGTATTTTGGTCAAGGTGGTGTGCGAAGTGAGAGGATAAGGGAGAATGGTTTGGTAAACAGAGAAGAGGTAGTGAAAGCTGTATGGAAGATGAAAGCTGGCAAGGTGGCAGATTTGGATGGTATAGCTGTGGAATTTATAAAAATAGGGGGTGACTGTGTTGTTGACAGGTTGGTAAGGATATTCAATGTATGAATGGTACATGGTGAAAAGCCTGAGGATTGGCAAAATGCATGCATAGTGCCATTGTACAAAGGCAAAGGGGGTAAAGGCGAGTGTTCAAATTACAGAGGTATAAGTTTGTTGAGTATTCCTGGGAAATCATATGAGAGGTTACTGATTGAGGGTAAAGGCATGCACAGAGCATCAGATTGGGGAAGAGCAAAGTGGTTTCAGAAGTGGTGGATGATGTATGGATAAGGTGTTTGCTTTAAAGAATGTATGTGAGAAATACTTAGAAAAACAGATGGATTTGTATGCAGCATTTATGGCTCTGGAGAAGGTATATGATAGAGTTGATAGAGATGCTCTGTGGAAGGTATTAAGAGTATATGGTGTGGGAGGTAAGTTGCTAGAAGCAGTGAAAAGTTTTTATCAAGGATGTAAGGCATGTGTACAAGTAGGAAGAGAGGAAATTGATTGGTTCCCAGTGAATGCCGGTTTGCAGCAGGGGTGCATGATGGCTCCATGGTTGTTTAATTTGTTTATGGATGGGGGAGGAAGTGAAGTGTTTTAGATATCTGGAAGTGAATTTAGCAGCGGATGGAACCATGGAAGCAGAAGTGAGTTATAGGGTGGGGAGGGGGCGAAGGTACAGGGAGCATTGAAGTATTTGTGGAAGGTGAGATGTTGTCTCGGAGAGCAAAAATGGGTATGTTTGAAAGAATAGTCATTCCAACAATGTTATATGATTGTGAGATGTGGGTTATAGATAGGGTTGTGCGAAGGAGGGTGCATGTGTTGGAAATGAAATGTCTGAGGACAATATGTGGTGTGAGGTGATTTGATTAAGTAATGAATGGGTAAAAGAGACGTGTGGTATTAAAAAGAATGTGGCTGAGAGAGCAGAAGGTGTATTGAAACAGAGAGAATGAGTGAGGAAAGATTGACAAAGAGGATATATGTGTCAGAGGTGAGGGAACGAGGAGAAGTGGGAGACCAAACTGAAGGTGGAAGGATGGAGTGAAAAAGATTTTGAGCAACTGGGGCCTGAACATACAAGAGGGTGAAAGGTGTGCAAGGAATAGAGTGAATTGGAACGATGTGGTATACTGGATTCAATAAGCTGTCAATGGATTGAACCAGGGCATGTGAAGAGTCTGGAGTAAACGATGGAAAGTTCAGTGGGGCCTGGATGTGGAAAGGGAGCTGTGGTTTCAGTGCATTACACATGACAGCTAAAGACAGAGTGTGAATGAAGCCTTTATTGTCTTTTCCTAGTGCTACCTCACACGCACGGGGGGAGTGGGGTGCCATTTCATGTGTGGAAGGGTGGCAATGGAAATGGATGGAGGCAGCAAGTATGAGTGCGTACATGTGTTTATATGTATATGTCTATGTATATGTATGTATACGTTGAAATGTATAGGTATGTATATGTGCGTGTGTGGGCATTTCTGTATATACATGTGCATGTGGGTGGAATGGGCCATTCTTTCGACTGTTTCCATGCGCTACTTCGCAAACATGGGAGACAGCGAATAAGTATAATAGATTTATATTTGTTATTTATTTTGCTTTGTCGCTGTCTCTCGCGTCAGCAAGGTAGCGCAAGGAAACAGACGAAAGAATAGCCCAACCCACCCACATACACATGTATATACATACACGTCCACACACAGCACTTATACATACCTATACATCTCAATGTATACATACATATACACACACAGACATATACATATACACCCATGTACATAATTCATACAGTCTGCCTTTATTCATTCCCATCGCCACCCCGCCACACATGGAATAACAACACCCTCCCCCTCATGTGTGTGAGGTAGCGCTATGAAAAGACAACAAAGGCCACATTCGTTCACATTCAGTCTCTAGCTGTCATGTAATAATGCATCGAAACCACAGCTCCCTTTCCACATCCAGGCCCCACAGAACTTTCCATGGTTTACCCCAGACGCTTCACATGCCCTGGTTCAATCCATTGACAGCACGTCGACCCCAGTATACCACATCATTCTAATTCACTCTATTCCTTGCATGCCTTTCACCCTCCTGCATGTTCAGGCCCCGATCACTCAAAGTCTTTTTCACTCCATCTTTCCACCTCCAATTTGGTCTCCCACTTCTCCTCGTTCCCTCCACCTCTGACACACATATCCTCTTGGTCAGTCTTTCCTCACTCATTCTCTCCATGTGACCAAACCATTTCAAAACACCCTCTTCTGCTCTCTCAACCACACTCTTTTTACTGCCACACATTTCTCTTACCCTATTATTACTTACTCGATCGAACCACCTCACACCACATATTGTCCTCAAACATCTCATTTCCAGCACATCCACCCTCCTGCACACAACTCTATCCATAGCCAATGCCTCGCAACCATACAACATTGTTGGAACCACTATTCCTTCAAACATACCCATTTTTGCTTTCATAGATAATGTTCTCGACTTCCACACATTCTTCAAGGCTCCCAGAATTTTCGCCCCCTCCCCCACCCTATGATTCACTTCTCGCTTCCATGGTTCCATCCGCTGCCAACTCCACTCCCACATATCTAAAACACTTCACTTCCTCCAGTTTTTCTCCATTCAAACTTACCTCCCAATTTACTTGACCCTCAACCCTACTGTACCTAATAACCTTACTTTTATTCACATTTACTCTCAACTTTCTTCTTTTACACACTTTACCAAACTCAGTCACTAGCTTCTGCAGTTTCTCACATGAATCAGCCACCAGCGCTGTATCATCAGCGAACAACAACCGACTCACTTCCCAAGCTCTCTCATCCACAACAGACTGCATACTTGCCCCTCTTTCCAAAACTCTTGCATTCACCTCCCTAACAACCCCATCCATAAACAAGTTAAACAACCATGGAGACATCACACACCCCTGCCGCAAACCTACATTCACTGAGAATCAGTCACTTTCCTCTCTTCCTACACATACACATGCTTTACATCCTCGATAAAAACTTTTCACTGCTTCTAACAACTTGCCTCCCACACCATATACTCTTAATACCTTCCATATAATAGATAAAAATAAATATATTATTATCATCATTATCTATTTTTATTCACTATACTTAATCGCAATCTCCCGAATTAGCAAGGTAGCACAAGGAAATAGACGAGAGAATGGCCCAACCCACCCACATATACATGCATAAAGATAAATGCCCACATGCACAAATATACATACCTATACATTTCAACATATACATACATACACATTCACAGACATATACATATATACACATGTTCATATTCATATTTGCTGCCTTCATACATTCCCATCGCCACCCCACCATACATGAAATACTTCAATGAACTCTATCCCGTGCAAGACTTTCATCCTCCTGCATGTTCAGGTCCCAAGCACTCAAAATCTTTTTCACTCCATCCTTCTATTTCCAAGTTGGTCTCACCATTCTCCTTGTTCCCTCCACTTCTGGCAAATACATTCTCTCTGTAAACCTTTCCTCACTCATTCTCTCCATATTTCCAAACAATTTCAGCAAATCCTCTTCAGATCTCTCAACTATGCAATTTCTATTACAACACCTCTCTTATCCTTTCATTATTAATTCAATCAAACCACATCACAACACATACTGGCCTCAAACATTTCATTTCTAACACAACTATCATCCTCTACATAGCCTTATGTATAGCCCATGTCTTGCATCCATATAATATTATTAGGACTACTAACTTTCAAACATACCTATTTTCTCCTCTTCCAGATAGTGTTCTCTCTTTCCACACACTCTTCAGCGCTTTCCACAACCTTCGCCCCCTCTCCCACCCTATGGCTCACTTCTGCTTCCATGGTTCCATTTACTACCATATCCACCTACAGGTATCTAAAACACTTCACTTTCTCCTATTTTTTTTCATTCAAACTCACATTCTAACTTACCTGGCCTTCGACTTTGCTAAAGCTCATAATTTTGCTTTTATTCACATTCACTCTCAACTTCCCCCTTTCACACACTCTTCCAAACTAAGTCACCAAGTTCTGCAGTTTCTCACTCATGTCTACCACCAGTGTTATAACATCAGCAAACAACAAGTGACACTTCCCAGGCCCTCTCATCTCCCACAGATTGCATTACTTACCCCTATCTCCAAGACTCTTGCACTTACCTCCCTTTCTAGCCGATCTTCTTTTTATCATTATCATACTTTGTCGCTGTCTCCTGTGTTAGGAAGGTAGCGCAAGGAAACAGACGAAAGAATGGCCCAACCCACCTACATACACATGTATATACATACACGTCCACACACACACATGTACATACCTATACATTTCAATGTATACACATATATACATACACAGACATATACATATATACACATGTACATAATTTAAACTTGCTGCCTTTATTCATTCCCGTCGCCACCCCACCATACATGAAATGACAAACCCCTTCCCCCAAATGTCCACGGGGTAGTGCTAGTAAAAGACAACAAAGGCCATATTTGTTCTCACTCAGTCTCTAGCTTTCATGTATAATGCACTGAAACCACAGCTCCCTTTCCTCATCCAGGCTCCACGGAACTTTCCATGGTTTACCCCAGACACTTCACACGCCCTGGTTCTATCCATTGACAGCACGTCGACCCCGGTATACTACATCGTTCCAATGCACTCTATTCCTTGCACGCCTTTCACCCTCCTGCATGTTCAGGCCCCGATCACTCAAAATCTTTCTCACCCCATCTTTCTACCTCCAATTTGGTCTCCCACTTCTCATTCCCTCCACCTCTGACACATATATCCTCTTTGTCAATCTTTCCTCACTCATTCTCTCCATGTGACCAAACCATTTCAAAACACCCTCTTCTGCTCTCTCAACCACACTCTTTTTATTACCACACATCTCTCTTACCCTTTCATTACTTACTCGATCAAACCACCTCACACCACATACTGTCCTCAAACATCTCATTTCCAACACATCCACCCTCCTCCGCACAACTCTATCTATAGCCCACACCTCGCAACCATATAACATTGATGGGACCACTATTCCTTCAAACATACCCATTTTTGCTTTCCTAGATAATGTTCTCGCCTTCCACACATTCTTCAACGCTCCCAGAACCTTCGCCCCCTCCCCCACCCTGTGACTCACTTCTGCTTCCATGCTTCCATCCACTGCCAAATCCATTCCTAGATATCTAAAACACTTCACTTCCTCCACTCAAACTTATCTACCAATTGACTTGTCCCTCAACCCTAATGTACCTAATAACCTTGCTCTTATTCACATTTACCATCAGCTTTCTTCTTTCACACACCTTACCAAACTCAGTCACCAGCTTCTGCAGTTTCTCATCCGAATCAGCCACCAGCACTGTATCATCAGCGAACAACTGATTCACTTTCCAAGCCCTCTCATCCACAACAGACTGCACACTTGCCCCTCTCTCCAAAACTCTTGCATTCACCTCCCTAACCCCATCGATAAACAAATTAAACAACCATGGAGACATCACGCACCCCTGCCGCAAACCAACATTCACTGAGAACCAATCACTTTCCTCTCTTCCTACTTGTACACATTTATAGATTCACTCGATCAATAAATGAATTAATTTTTCAAGACATTGTACAGCTCTGCTGCAGACCGACCTTCACTTGGAACCATTCACTCTCCTCTCTTCCTAGCTGATCACATGCCTTACATCCTTGATAAAAACTTCTCTGCCATGCAAATACATGGTAAATCAACATCATGGAATGTCAGAACCCTCACCTCTAAATCAAACTCTGTTGCATATGTATCTGAGCGCCCTTGTCTTTTCACTGCCCCAGAGTTTGCTTCCACATAAATAACATCCCCAACTTCTACTCGTTCCTTCTGAAGAGTTTCATATATACTTGGATCTAGCTTCAACTGTTTTGTTCCTTTTGCTGTTCTTAGTCCAATTATGACATGACTTACAGTTTTGCCATACCCTGTAAAGAAAGAAAAATGTGTAATTATTACACTATCAATCAATTTCATAACTCCAGAACCCTACTGATTAATTTCATAACTCTGAACCAAAGTTTTTAACCATCATTCATTCATTCCATGCACCAACAAAGGTATCAAGACTTAAAAAATGCAAAATGAAACCTTAAGAATAATACTTGGTTGCCTAAAGACTACTAAAGTCCTAAACATCCAAAAAGAACTTGGTATTCCTAGAACTGAAGACAGAATACTTGACATCAATCTTATGGTATGACAGATACTTCTGCATAGTGATTCAGATAGTGTTGTCTCTCAAGAGCTGTTAAATCATACATGCCAAGACACAAGCGATAACAGCCAACTACACGACAGTGTTTGGAGTATATAAATCATTCATGCTATGACACAAGTGATCACTGTCAACCACATGACAATGTATGGAGTACATAATTTTTATAAAATCAGGAAGCAGCACCATTTCCTGTCTTCCAAGCAAATATGTCACTCTGACATCAGTACACATACTTATCCACTAAGGAATCTAATTACTTATAATCTCCTCCTTCAACTTTTAGCCAAAACCAATGCTCTTGAACATATACAGAAACTAAGGACTGAAAATAACACAGCTCAGAGCATCTATACTGAAGGTTCTCACAACTCTATCACTAGGAGGGCAGGTAGTGCTGTCATTGTGATCAAGTGCAACAATAATAATAAATCAAAGAAAAAGTATGAATAAATGATTGGGTATTTACCCTACAAACTGAACTGTATGCCATACTTATAGCTCTTGAGCTGGTAGGAATCACAGCCACAGATAGTTTAATTATCTCACATTCTTTATCTTCACAACTTGCCCTTAACACCCCGTGTAGCATGTTGGTCTCTGAAGCAATAGGCAAATATTCAAACATTGTTGCTTAAAGGATTTAAATAAAAATTTTGTGGAGTCCTCACATTACAGGCTTCCATGATCATGATAAAGATGATGTTTTATCCAAACATGCACTTGGTAAAGGTTATGTTGACAAGAACACTGGGTTGTGCAATGGGTTGTCAATCAGAAGCCCCAAAACTGTAATTAGCAAGGAACCATCAGACCTCTTTAAAGCATTTAGAAAAGTTTTGACAAGCACAAGGAGAAACATTTTCCATCACAGAGACATGTTTAAAGTAAACATGTCTATGGAGAAAGTAATAGAAGTTGCAGATTACAAGGTCGTAACTGTTGACTAAACCTAGGCTACAGGTACTACTGGTATTTTGGAGATGTTAATCAGAAAAATAAGTCTTAGAATGTGAAAAAATAGAGCCTTTTAGGGATAGGCCTAAAAAACTGCAAGAAACGTCACAAAAACTTATTGTTAATAACAAGATACCTGAAATTCAAATTTGTATCTACTTTTTGCATCTAGTCATTAAAACTTACCTTGGAAAACTATATCATGTATGTAATGAGGCATATACAATGAATCAACTTTGCAACAACCTATGTTGATCCTTTGTGACCTCTGTAATCCCTTTGCACTACCACTCACAGGATGAACACAGGTGCACAATTTGCCAGTGTCACTGGCACAAATCAAATCAAATGGTGAAGGGGGTGGGATATTAAGGGGCTAGTATGGATAACGATGGCTTTAAGGCAACCCCCCCCCCCAAAGAATAATGGGACAGAGGTCATAGTAGGGTTAACTAGGACAATGTAGACGGTGGGTTTGTAATGGTTCATGAAGGTGACATTGATAAGGAAATTTGGGGTTTTACAATGATAACAAGAACAGTGAGGGGTTCTGTGAAATAGCAATAGAGATGACAAAGGTACGAGAAAGAAGGGACATGGCTAGTGATATGGATGACATATATAGTAAGTTGATGGACTGGAGGCTGTGGGTATCAATAAAGGTAGGTGGTTGTGATGAAGGTGATAATGACAGTGGAAGGCTGAGGAGCAGTTAGGAATAGCAAGGACAGAAGGAGGTTGTAATGATGGGAATGATGCTGATGGAGGCTGGTGGGGAGGACTACTGGAGACTAATGGTGATGAGAGTGAAAGAGTGTCTAGTGATAGCAGTGATAATAATGGGGAAGAAATTGTGGGTCATGATGATGAGGTGACAAGAGTAGAAGGGGCTGCAATATAATGATGAACTAAATTAAGATAGTAGAGGGTTGCAAGGTAATGAAAAGGACCACAAAGATAGTGAAACTGGGGGGAAACATTTGTGGTTGTGATAGGATGACAATAAAAATGAGAGTAATGGGTTTTTGATAAAGGTGACTAAGTTGAAGTGACAGGTTATACTGTGGTGCTTTAAGAAATGGGTAAGAGAGCTACTGACAGTAATGTAACTCTGAAGGAAATATCCATGTGCTTGCACCACTTTTACAATCTGACAAGACAAATCATTTAAATTCAATCATGAACTTGCTAAGCATCAAACAACAATATAGCTGTTTAATTTTTCTTAGCTTTGACTGGTGTTTAAGTTGTGACTCAATGTGAATTATTAGTTCGGGTGCATTAACTATGTATGCTTCCAAAAGGGTCTGTCACTGAAATCATGCAATATGGAGTAATCATTCATACTAGTATGAAACACTCCAAATTGACATCAAACTTTCGTTCCATGGCATGTGTAGTATTCAGAGATGGTCAGATATGTAAAGAACATAGATAACTGCAACACTTTGGTGAAAACATCCCATCAAAACTGCCTAAGTTGGGATTAGCAGTCAGGAATATACATGATGAATAGCAATGGAAAACTGAGCAAGAGAAACAGAGAATGAGCTTATTGTTAGTACAATTGCTGCCCTATTATGAGGGCATAATTTGATGTTAATGTATAAAACACACAAGTAACAAAAATTCATTTCTGAAATTTCGTTTTATATTTTCTCTGTAAAAGTAACTCCTAAATCAAAATATATCACAGTAAGCCTTTACTGTTCTTCAAATGTTTAAATAATAAGGTTAAACAAGTCAGATACTTATGTAAATCTTGTCCTGAAAATACTTAGGTTTATGCTTCAAACATCACCAAAACATGTTTTCAAGCACATCTATGGGCCAGGATGGAGATACCTACTCCCACACTCCCTCTCTCTCTCCAAGCCTTCCCCCATAAGTAGCTTCATCGTCTCATCATCTTTGATCTCCCCATCCATATCTCTATCCAAGTCTCACCCTACCTTCTTGTGGTGACCTCATTACGACACCCTTACGGGTGGAACTCAAAGGGGTAGGCATTGCCCAATTCCATCAAGGTAATCTAAAATTTTTAAATACAGACAAATACCTGAGGTGTGCTAGGACTTGTTAGTTTTTTGAAAAATTTTGGAGCCTCACAGCCTTTGGAAACAATGAACTGGAGTTGCCCTCTCCCAGTGGCCTGTCACCCTGCAGTCTGTCAAGAGTGAGGCACAAAAGGCAAAGAAGGTGCACTGGAATCTACCAGTTATGCCATGGAGTAAAAGAGAAGAGCAAAAGATAGTGATGGCTATAAATGAAAGTGGGATGACTGGTGAGAGAAAAAGGAGGGAGCTTGTGGAGAAGTTTAAAAGTTATAACTTGAACATGCTGGGGGTAGGGGATACTCATCCCCTTAAGCAAGGTGTATAGAGTGAAGATGGAAATGATTATTTAATCGTTCAAACCACCTCACACCACATATTGTCCTCAAACATTTCATTTTTAACACATCCACCATTTTCCATACAACCCTATCTATATAGCCCATGCCTTGGACAGGGGAGAAAGAGTACTTCCCACATATTCCTTGCATGTCGTAGAAGGCAACTAAAATGGGAGGGAGCAGGGGTCTGGAAATCCTCCTCTAACATTTTTCAATTTTCCAAAAGAAGGAGCAGAGAAGGGGGCCAAGTGAGGATATTCCCTCTAAGGCTCCGTCCTCTGTTCTTGATGCTACCTCACTAAGGTAGGAAATGGCAAATATGTATAAAAAAAAAAAAGGATATCTGATGTATGTATGGAGCATGGTGAACTGCCTGAGGATTGGCAGAATGCATGCATAGTGCCACTGTACAAAGGAAAAGGGGGACAAAAGTGAGTTTTCAAATTACAGAGGCATAAGTTTGTTGAGTATTCCTGAGAAATTATATGGGAAGGTATTGATTGAGATTGATTGGCGATGGGAGTAAATAAAGGCAGGCAGCATGAATTATGTACATGTGTATATATGTATATGTCTGTGTGTGTATATATATGTATACATTGAGATGTATAGGTACGTATATTTGCGTGTGTGGACGTGTATGTATATACATGTGTATGGGGGTGGGTTGGGCTATTTCTTTCGTCTGTTTCCTTGCGCTACCTCGCAAACGCGGGAGACAGTGACAAAGCAAAATAAATAAAAATAAATAAATAAATACATTGATTGAGAGGGTAAAGGCATGTACAGGGCATCAGATTGGGGAAGAGCAGTGTGGTTTCAGAAGTGGTAGAGGATGTGTGGATCAAATGTTTGCTTTGAAGAATGTATGTGAGAAATACTCATAAAAACAGATGGATCTGTATGTAGCATTTATGGATCAGGAGAGGGCATATGACAGGGTTGACAGAAATGCTTTGTGGAAGGTCTTAAGAGTATATGGCGTGGGAGGTAAGTTACTAGAAGCAGTGAAAAGTTTTCATCAAGGATGTAAGGCATGTGTATGAGTAGGAAGAGAGGAAAGTGATTGGTTCTCAGTGAATGTCAGTTTGTGGCAAGGGTTTGTGATACCCCCATGGTTGTTTAATATGTTTATGGACGGGGTGGTTAGGGAGGTGAATGCAAGAGTTTTGGAGAGAGGAGCAAGTATGAAGTCTGTTGTGGATGAGATGGCTTGGGAAGTGAGTCAGTTATTGTTTGCTTATGATACAGCAGTGGTGGCTGATTCAGGTGAGAAACTGCAGAAGTTGGTGACTGAGTTTGGTAAAGTGGGTGAAAGAAGAAAGTTGAGAGTAAATGTGAGTAAGAGCAAGGTTATTAGATTCAGTATGGTTGAGTTAACTGGGAGGTAAGTTTGAATGGAGAAAAACTGTAGGAAGTGAAGTGTTTCAGATGTCTGGGAATGGACTTAGCAGCAGATAGGGTCGAGCAGAGGAGGGTGGATGTGTTGGAAATGAGATGTTTGGGGACAATATGTGGTGTGAGGTGCTTTGAACGAGTAAGTAATGAAAGGTTAAGAGAGATGTGTGGTAATAAAAAGAGTGTGGTTGAGAGAGCAGAAGACGGTGTATTGAAATGGTTTGGTCACATGGAGAGAATGAGTGAGGAAAGATGGACAAAGAGGATACATGTGTCAGAGGTGGAGGGAACGAGGTGAAGTGGGAGACCAAATTGGAGGTGGAAGGATGGAGTGAAAAAGATTTTGAGCAATCGGGGCCTGAACATGCAGGAGGGTGAAAGGCGTGCAAGAAATAGAGTGAATTGGAACAATGAGGTATATTGGGGTCGATGTGCTGTCAATGGATTGAACCAGGGCATGTGAAGCATCTGGGGTAAATAATGGAAAGTTTTGAGGGCCTGGATGTGGAAAGGGAGCTGTGGTTTCGGTGCATCATACATGACAGCTAGAGACTGAGTGTGAACTAATGTGGCCTTTGTTGTCTTTTCCTAACTCTACCTCACGCACATGTGGGGGTAGGGGGTGTCATTTCATGTGTGGCAGGGTGGCAACAGGAAATGAAATAAAGGCAGCAAGTATGAGTTATGTAAATGTGTATATATGTATTTCTTTCTTTCATACTATTCACCATTTCCCGCGTCAGCGAGGTAGCGTTAAGAACAGAGGACTGGGCCTCTGAGGAAACATCCTCATCCAGCCCCCTTCTCTGTTCTTTCCTTAGGAAAATAAAAAAAAAAAAAGAGAGGGGAGGATTTTCAGCCCCCGCTCCCTTCCCTTTTAGTTGCCTTCTACGACACGCAGGGAATACGTGGGAAGTATTCTTTCTCCCCTATCCCCAGGGAATATATATACATATACACACACACACACATATATATATATATATATATATATATATATATATATATATATATATATATATTCTTTCTTTTCTTTCAAACTATTCGCCATTTCCCGCTTTAGCGAGGTAGCGTTAAGAACAGAGGACTGGGCCTTGGAGGGAATATCCTCACCTAGCCCCCTTCTCTGTTCCTTGTTTTGGAAAATTAAAAAAAAAAAAAAAAAAACGAGAGGGGAAGATTTCCAGCCCCCCGCTCCCTCCCCTTTTAGTCGCCTTCTACGACACGCAGGGAATACGTGGGAAGTATTCTTTCTCCCCTATCCCCAGGGATATATATATATATATATATATATATATATATATATTTTTTTTTTTTTTTTTTTTATACTTTGTCGCTGTCTCCCGCGTATTGCGAGGTAGCGCAAGGAAACAGACGAAAGAAATGGCCCAACCCCCCCCCATACACATGTACATACACACGTCCACACACACAAATATACATACCTACACAGCTTTCCATGGTTTACCCCGGACGCTTCACATGCCTTGATTCAATCCACTGACAGCACGTCAACCCCTGTATACCACATCGCTCCAATTCACTCTATTCCTTGCCCTCCTTTCACCCTCCTGCATGTTCAGGCCCCGATCACACAAAATCTTTTTCACTCCATCTTTCCACCTCCAATTTGGTCTCCCTCTTCTCCTCGTTCCCTCCACCTCCGACACATATATCCTCTTGGTCAATCTTTCCTCACTCATTCTCTCCATGTATCCAAACCATTTTAAAACACTCTCTTCTACTCTCTCAACCACGCTCTTTTTATTTCCACACATCTCTCTTACCCTTACGTTACTTACTCGATCAAACCACCTCACACCACACATTGTCCTCAAACATCTCATTTCCAGCACATCCATCCTCCTGCGCACAACTCTATCCATAGCCCACGCCTCGCAACCATACAACATTGTTGGAACTACTATTCCTTCAAACATACCCATTTTTGCTTTCCGGGATAATGTTCTCGACTTCCACACATTTTTCAAGGCTCCCAAAATTTTCGCCCCCTCCCCCACCCTATGATCCACTTCCGCTTCCATGGTTCCATCCGCTGACAGATCCACTCCCAGATATCTAAAACACTTCACTTCCTCCAGTTTTTCACCATTCAAACTCACCTCCCAATTGACTTGACCCTCAGCCCTACTGTACCTAATAACCTTGCTCTTATTCACATTTACTCTTAACTTTCTTCTTCCACACACTTTACCAAACTCCGTCACCAGCTTCTGCAGTTTCTCACATGAATCCGCCACCAGCGCTGTATCATCAGCGAACAACAACTGACTCACTTCCCAAGCTCTCTCATCCCCAACAGACTTCATACTTGCCCCTCTTTCCAAGACTCTTGCATTTACCTCCCTAACAACCCCATCCATAAACAAATTAAACAACCATGGAGACATCACACACCCCTGCCGCAAACCTACATTCACTGAGAACCAATCACTTTCCTCTCTTCCTACACGTACACATGCCTTACATCCTCGATAAAAACTTTTCACTGCTTCTAACAACTTGCCTCCCACACCATATATTCTTAATACCTTCCACAGAGCATCTCTATCAACTCTATCATACGCCTTCTCCAGATCCATAAATGCTACATACAAATCCATTTGCTTTTCTAAGTATTTCTCACATACATTCTTCAAAGCAAACACCTGATCCACACATCCTCTACCACTTCTGAAACCACACTGCTCTTCCCCAATCTGATGCTCTGTACATGCCTTCACCCTCTCAATCAATACCCTCCCATATAATTTACCAGGAATACTCAACAAACTTATACCTCTGTAATTTGAGCACTCACTCTTATCCCCTTTGCCTTTGTACAATGGCACTATGCACGCATTCCGCCAATCCTCAGGCACCTCACCATGAGTCATACATACATTAAATAACCTTACCAACCAGTCAACAATACAGTCACCCCCTTTTTTAATAAATTCCACTGCAATACCATCCAAACCTGCTGCCTTGCCGGCTTTCATCTTCCGCAAAGCTTTTACTACCTCTTCTCTGTTTACCAAATCATTTTCCCTAACCCTCTCACTTTGCACACCACCTCGACCCAAACACCCTATATCTGCCACTCTGTCATCAGACACATTCAACAAACCTTCAAAATACTCATTCCATCTCCTTCTCACATCACCACTACTTGTTATCACCTCCCCATTTACGCCCTTCACTGAAGTTCCCATTTGCTCCCTTGTCTTACGCACCCTATTTACCTCCTTCCAGAACATCTTTTTATTCTCCCTAAAATTTACTGATAGTCTCTCACCCCAACTCTCATTTGCCCTTTTTTTCATATATATATGAGCATACTCATCACATAAGCTGTTGGTGGACAGGGAAGCATCAGTAAATGTGTGTTTAAATTCTTAATATCTAATCCTTTTCATCCATATAAGCTGGACAAGATGAAAGATAAATTTGGCAACATGGCCGTTTAGTCAAAAAGGCTTGCTGTTTCTATATATTTGTTTAAAAAAAGACTTTAGAGCACCATTCTCAATACTGCATTTCTTTCAAAAATGTAGATAACCAAAGGAGCAAGCCACTTTGGAAACAAAAAGTAGATTATTGACGACACCTTGAAAGGATGTGTGCGAATGTGGCTGCTATTTTTCTCACTTTACCTCGAGAGGTACAGTAAACTATACTACATTTGAAAAGGATATACTTCTAGTATGTGATGTGCTTGTAGCAACTAATTCTGAAAAGGCAGAGCAAAAAAAATTCATGTCATACATGAAAATCTAGCCTAGCCAGATTTTTTTCTTTTCAGCATGGCAACAATCACTTCAGAAGTAACTTCAGACTAATGCCATTAAGAAATGTCAACAGATGAATTGCAACAAGTCTGCAAAACATCATCATAAAGGTGCCTCTTTAAAGATAATTATCCTTATTGGATACTCATTTCCAGTGAAAATGGACCTTGCCTGTTGCTAATTCCCTCCTCTTTTTTTTTTAAAGACATGCAGAATAATGTGATAATACATTTCAAAATGAGAAGAAGGGCATGAGAAGAGTGGGAGATGGGTTGATTAGAAAGGGTAGTGAGTGGTGGGATGAAGAAGTAAGAGTATTAGTGAAAGAGAAGAGAGAGGCATTTGGACGATTTTTGCAGGGAAAAAATGCAATTGAGTGGGAGATGTATAAAAGAAAGAGACAGGAGGTCAAGAGAAAGGTGCAAGAGGTGAAAAAAAAAGGGCAAATGAGAGTTGGGGTGAGAGAGTATCATTAAATTTTAGGGAGAATAAAAAGATGTTCTGGAAGGAGGTAAATAAAGTGCGTAAGACAAGGGAGCAAATGGGAACTTCAGTGAAGGGCGCAAATGGGGAGGTGATAACAAGTAGTGGTGATGTGAGAAGGAGATGGAGTGAGTATTTTGAAGGTTTGTTGAATGTGTTTGATGATAGAGTGGCAGATATAGGGTGTTTTGGTCGAGGTGGTGTGCAAAGTGAGAGGGTTAGGGAAAATGATTTGGTAAACAGAGAAGAGGTAGTGAAAGCTTTGCGGAAGATGAAAGCCGGCAAGGCAGCAGGTTTGGATGGTATTGCAGTGGAATTTATTAAAAAAGGGGGTGACTGTATTGTTGACTGGTTGGTAAGGTTATTTAATGTATGTATGACTCATGGTGAGGTGCCTGAGGATTGGCGGAATGCGTGCATAGTGCCATTGTACAAAGGCAAAGGGGATAAGAGTGAGTGCTCAAATTACAGAGGTATAAGTTTGTTGAGTATTCCTGGTAAATTATATGGGAGGGTATTGATTGAGAGGGTGAAGGCATGTACAGAGCATCAGATTGGGGAAGAGCAATGTGGTTTCAGAAGTGGTAGAGGATGTGTGGACCAGGTGTTTGCTTTGAAGAATGTATGTGAGAAATACTTAGAAAAGCAAATGGATTTGTATGTAGCATTTATGGATCTGGAGAAGGCATATGATAGAGTTGATAGAGATGCTCTGTGGAAGGTATTAAGAATATATGGTGTGGGAGGCAAGTTGTTAGAAGCAGTGAAAAGTTTTTATCGAGGATGTAAGGCATGTGTATGTGTAGGAAGAGAGGAAAGTGATTGGTTCTCAGTGAATGTAGGTTTGCGGCAGGGGAGTGTGATGTCTCCATGGTTGTTTAATTTGTTTATGGATGGGGTTGTTAGGGAGGTGAATGCAAGAGTTTTGGAAAGAGGGGCAAGTATGAAGTCTGTTGGGGATGAGAGAGCTTGGGAAGTGAGTCAGTTGTTGTTCGCTGATGATACAGCGCTGGTGGCTGATTCATGTGAGAAACTGCAGAAGCTGGTGACTGAGTTTGGTAAAGTGTGTGAAAGAAGAAAGTTAAGAGTGAATGTGAATAAGAGCAAGGTTATTAGGTACAGTAGGGTTGAGGGTCAAGTCAATTGGGAGGTGAGTTTGAATGGAGAAAAACTGGAGGAAGTAAAGTGTTTTAGATATCTGGGAGTGGATCTGGCAGCGGATGGAACCATGGAAGCGGAAGTGGATCATAGGGTGGGGGAGGGGGCGAAAATTCTGGGAGCCTTGAAGAATGTGTGGAAGTCGAGAACATTATCTCGGAAAGCAAAAATGGGTATGTTTGAAGGAATAGTGGTTCCAACAATGTTGTATGGTTGCGAGGCGTGGGCTATGGATAGAGTGGTGCGCAGGAGGATGGATGTGCTGGAAATGAGATGTTTGAGCACAATGTGTGGTGTGAGGTGGTTTGATCGAGTAAGTAACGTAAGGGTAAGAGAGATGTGTGGAAATAAAAAGAGCGTGGTTGAGAGAGCAGAAGAGGGTGTTTTGAAATGGTTTGGGCACATGGAGAGAATGAGTGAGGAAAGGTTGACCAAGAGGATATATGTGTCGGAGGTGGAGGGAACAAGGAGAAGAGGGAGACCAAATTGGAGGTGGAAAGATGGAGTGAAAAAGATTTTGTGTGATCGGGGCCTGAACATGCAGGAGGGTGAAAGGAGGGCAAGGAATAGAGTGAATTGGAGCGATGTGGTATACCGGGGTTGACGTGCTGTCAGTGGATTGAATCAGGGCATGTGGAGCGTCTGGGGTAAACCATGGAAAGCTGTGTAGGTATGTATATTTGCGTGTGTGGACGTATGTATATACAGGTGTATGGGGGTGGGTTGGGCCATTTCTTTTGTCTGTTTCCTTGCGCTACCTCGCAAACATGGGAGACAGCGTCAAAGCAAAAAAAAAAAAAAAAAAAAAAAACACATTTCAAAAAATGACTGTGTAATGACTGGATGTGACAGGGTAATTCTTTTTCTTTTTTTTTTTATACTTTGTCGCTGTCTCCCGCGTTTGCGAGGTAGCGCAAGGAAACAGACGAAAGAAATGGCCCAACCCCCCCCATACACATGTATATACATACGTCCACACATGCAAATATACATACCTACACAGCTTTCCATGGTTTACCCCAGACGCTTCACATGCCTTGATTCAATCCACTGACAGCACGTCAACCCCGGTATACCACATCGCTCCAATTCACTCTATTCCTTGCCCTCCTTTCACCCTCCTGCATGTTCAGGCCCCGATCACACAAAATCTTTTTCACTCCATCTTTCCACCTCCAATTTGGTCTCCCTCTTCTCCTCGTTCCCTCCACCTCCGACACATATATCCTCTTGGTCAATCTTTCCTCACTCATTCTCTCCATGTGCCCAAACCACTTCAAAACACCCTCTTCTGCTCTCTCAACCACGCTCTTTTTATTTCCACACATCTCTCTTACCCTTACGTTACTCACTCGATCAAACCACCTCACACCACACATTGTCCTCAAACATCTCATTTCCAGCACATCCATCCTCCTGCGCACAACTCTATCCATAGCCCACGCCTCGCAACCATACAACATTGTTGGAACCACTATTCCTTCAAACATACCCATTTTTGCTTTCCGAGATAATGTTCTCGACTTCCACACATTCTTCAAGGCCCCCAGAATTTTCGCCCCCTCCCCCACCCTATGATCCACTTCCGCTTCCATGGTTCCATCCGCTGCCAGATCCACTCCCAGATATCTAAAACACTTCACTTCCTCCAGTTTTTCTCCATTCAAACTCACCTCCCAATTGACTTGACCCTCAACCCAACTGTACCTAATAACCTTGCTCTTATTCACATTTACTCTTAACTTTCTTCTTCCACACACTTTACCAAACTCAGTCACCAGCTTCTGCAGTTTCTCACATGAATCAGCCACCAGCGCTGTATCATCAGCGAACAACAACTGACTCACTTCCCAAGCTCTCTCATCCCTAACAGACTTCATACTTGCCCCTCTTTCCAAAACTCTTGCATTCACCTCCCTAACAACCCCATCCATAAACAAATTAAACAACCATGGAGACATCACACACCCCTGCCGCAAACCTACATTCACTGAGAACCAATCACTTTCCTCTCTTCCTACACGTACACATTCCTTACATCCTCGATAAAAACTTTTCACTGCTTCTAACAACTTTCCTCCCACACCATATATTCTTAATACCTTCCACAGAGCATCTCTATCAACTCTATCATATGCCTTCTCCAGATCCATAAATGCTACATACAAATCCATTTGCTTTTCTAAGTATTTCTCACATACATTCTTCAAAGCAAACACCTGATCCACACATCCTCTACCACTTCTGAAACCACACTGCTCTTCCCCAATCTGATGCTCTGTACATGCCTTCACCCTCTCAATCAATACCCTCCCATATAATTTACCAGGAATACTCAACAAACTTATACCTCTGTAATTTGAGCACTCACTCTTATCCCCTTTGCCTTTGTACAATGGCACTATGCACGCATTCCGCCAATCCTCAGGCACCTCACCATGAGTCATACATACATTAAATAACCTTACCAACCAGTCAACAATACAGTCACCCCCTTTTTTAATAAATTCCACTGCAATACCATCCAAACCTGCTGCCTTGCCGGCTTTCATCTTCCGCAAAGCTTTCACTACCTCTTCTCTGTTTACCAAATCATTTTCCCTAACCCTCTCACTTTGCACAACACCTCGACCAAAACACCCTATATCTGCCACTCTATCATCAAACACATTCAACAAACCTTCAAAATACTCACTCCATCTCCTTCTCACATCACCACTACTTGTTATCACCTCCCCATTTGCGCCCTTCACTGAAGTTCCCATTTGCTCCCTAGTCTTACGCACTTTATTTACCTCCTTCCAGAACATCTTTTTATTCTCCCTAAGATTTAATGATACTCTCTCACCCCAACTCTCATTTGCCCTTTTTTCACCTCTTGCACCTTTCTCTTGACCTCCTGTCTCTTTCTTTTATACATCTCCCACTCAATTGCATTTTTTTCCTGTAATTCTTAAACATCCTTAATCATGGAAGGATTGAGTATGGCCTTAGAGGAATCAGAGTTTTCAGCATTTTAGGGATATATGATAGCAATCTCCTTGCATGCATATGTGAATAGGGAGTTGTGGTTTCAATGCATTATACATGACAACTCAAGAATGGGCATGAGCAGATGCAGCCTTTCTTGTCTTTTCTTGGTACTACCTTGCTAAAGTGGGGGAAAATTGGAGATGGAAGGATGAAGTGAAAAAGATTTCAAGTGATCAGGGCCTGAACACGCAGGATAGTGAAAGGCATGCATGGGATAGGGTGAATTGGAATAATGTGGTATACTGGGGAGCTGTGGTTTCGGCGCATTACACATGACAGCTAGAGACAGTGTCAATGAATGTGGCCTTTTTTGTCTTTTTCCTGGTGCTACTACCTCACTGAAGTGGGGGTAGTGATGCTATTTCCTGTAGGGCAGGGTAGCATCAGGAATGGATGAAGGCAAGCAAGTATGAATATGTACATATGTGTGGAAGTCGAGAACATTATCTCAGAAAGCAAAAATGGGTATGTTTGACGGAACAGTGGTTCCAACAATGTTGTATGGTTGCGAGGCGTGGGTTATGGATAGAGTTGTGCGCAGGAGAGTGGATGTGCTAGAAATGAGATGTTTGAGGACAATGTGTGGTGTGAGGTGGTTTGATCGAGTAAGTAATGTAAGGGTAAGAGAGATGTGTGGAAAAAAAAGAGCGTGGTTGAGAGAGCAGAAGAGGGTGTTTTGAAATGGTTTGGGCACATGGAGAGAATGAGTGAGGAAAGATTGACCAAGAGGATATATGTGTCCGAGGTGGAGGGAACGAGGAGAAGTATATATATATATATATATATATATATATATATATATATATATATATATATATATATATATATGGAAAAAGGTGAGAACAATGGAAGTAAGGGGAGTGGGGGAGGAATGGGATGTATTTAGGGAATCAGTGATGGATTGCGCAAAAGATGCTTGTGGCATGAGAAGAGTGGGAGGAAGGTTGATTAGAAAGGGTAGTGAGTGGTGGGATGAAGAAGTAAGAGTATTAGTGAAAGAGAAGAGAGAGGCATTTGGACGATTTTTGCAGGGAAAAAATGAAATTGAGTGGGAGATGTATAAAAGAAAGAGACAGGAGGTCAAGAGAAAGGTGCAAGAGGTGAAAAAAAGGGCAAATGAGAGTTGGGGTGAGAGAGTATCATTAAATTTTAGGGAGAATAAAAAGATGTTCTGGAAGGAGGTAAATAAAGTGCGTAAGACAAGGGAGCAAATGGGAACTTCAGTGAAGGGCGCAAATGGGGAGGTGATAACAAGTAGTGGTGATGTGAGAAGGAGATGGAGTGAGTATTTTGAGGGTTTGTTGAATGTGTTTGATGATAGAGTGGCAGATATAGGGTGTTTTGGTCGAGATGGTGTGCAAAGTGAAAGGGTTAGGGAAAATGATTTGGTAAACAGAGAAGAGGTAGTAAAAGCTTTGCGGAAGATGAAAGCCGGCAAGGCAGCAGGTTTGGATGGTATTGCAGTGGAATTTATTAAAAAAGGGGGTGACTGTGTTGTTGACTGGTTGGTAAGGTTATTTAATGTATGTATGACTCATGGTGAGGTGCCTGACGATTGGCGGAATGCGTGCATAGTGCCATTGTACAAAGGCAAAGGGGATAAGAGTGAGTGCTTAAATTACAGAGGTATAAGTTTGTTGAGTATTCCTGGTAAATTATATGGGAGGATATTGATTGAGAGGGTGAAGGCATGTACAGAGCATCAGATTGGGGAAGAGCAGTGTGGTTTCAGAAGTGGTAGAGGATGTGTGGATCAGGTGTTTGCTTTGAAGAATGTATGTGAGAAATACTTAGAAAAGCAAATGGATTTGTATATAGCATTTATGGATCTGGAGAAGGCATATGATAGAGTTGATAGAGATGCTCTGTGGAAGGTATTAAGAATATATGGTGTGGGAGGCAAGTTGTTAGAAGCAGTGAAAAGTTTTTATCGAGGATGTAAGGCATGTGTACGTGTAGGAAGAGAGGAAAGTGATTGGTCCCCAGTGAATGTAGGTTTGCGGCAGGGGTGTGTGATGTCTCCATGGTTGTTTAATTTGTTTATGGATGGGGTTGTTAGGGAGGTGAATGCAAGAGTTTTGGAAAGAGGGGCAAGTATGAAGTCTGTTGGGGATGAGAGAGCTTGGGAAGTGAGTCAGTTGTTGTTCGCTGATGATACAGCGCTGGTGGCTGATTCATGTGAGAAACTGCAGAAGCTGGTGACTGAGTTTGGTAAAGTGTGTGAAAGAAGAAAGTTAAGAGTAAATGTGAATAAGAGCAAGGTTATTAGGTACAGTAGGGTTGAGGGTCAAGTCAATTGGGAGGTGAGTTTGAATGGAGAAAAACAGGAGGAAGTGAAGTGTTTTAGATATCTGGGAGTGGATCTGGCAGCGGATGGAACCATGGAAGCGGAAGTGGATCATAGGGTGGGGGAGGGGGCGAAAATTCTGGGAGCCTTGAAGAATGTGTGGAAGTCGAGAACATTATCTCGGAAAGCAAAAATGGGTATGTTTGAAGGAATAGTGGTTCCAACAATGTTGTATGGTTGCGAGGCGTGGGCTATGGATAGAGTTGTGCGCAGGAGGATGGATGTGCTGGAAATGAGATGTTTGAGGACAATATGTGGTGTGAGGTGGTTTGATCGAGTAAGTAACATAAGGGTAAGAGAGATGTGTGGAAATAAAAAGAGCATGGTTGAGAGAGCAGAAGAGGGTGTTTTGAAATGGTTCGGGCACATGGAGAGAATGAGTGAGGAAAGATTGACCAAGAGAATATATGTGTCGGAGGTGGAGGGAACGAGGAGAAGAGGGAGACCAAATTGGAGGTGGAAAGATGGAGTGAAAAAGATTTTGTGTGATCTGGGCCTGAACATGCAGGAGGGTGAAAGGAGGGCAAGGAATAGAGTGAATTGGAGCGATGTGGTATACCGGGGTTGACGTGCTGTCAGTGGATTGAATCAAGGCATGTGAAGCGTCTGGGGTAAACCATGGAAAGCTGTGTAGGTATGTATATTTGCGTGTGTGGACGTATGTATATACATGTGTATGGGGGTGGGTTGGGCCATTTCTTTCGTCTGTTTCCTTGCGCTACCTCGCAAACGCGGGAGACAGCGACAAAGCAAAAAAAAAAAAAAAAATATATATATATATATATATATATATATATATATATATATATATATATATATATATATATATATATATATATATATTTTTTTTTCAAACTATTCACCATTTCCCGCGTTAGCGAGGTAGCGTTAAGAACAGAGAACTGGGCCACTGAGGGAATATCCTCACCTGGCCCCCTTCTCTGTTCCTTCTTTTGGAAAATTAAAAAAAAATTGAGAGGGGAGAATTTCCAGCCCCCCGCTCCCTCCCCTTTTAGTCGCCTTCTACGACACGCAGGGAATACGTGGGAAGTATTCTTTCTCCCCTATCCCCAGGGATAATATATATATATATATATATATATATATATATATTTTTTTTTTTTTTATACTTTGTCGCTGTCTCCCGCGTTTGCGAGGTAGCGCAAGGAAACAGACGAAAGAAATGGCCCAACCCCCCCCATACACATGTACATACACACGTCCACACACGCAAATATACATACCTACACAGCCTTCCATGGTTTACCCCAGACGCTTCACATGCCTTGATTCAATCCACTGACAGCACGTCAACCCCTGTATACCACATCGCTCCAATTTACTCTATTCCTTGCCCTCCTTTCACCCTCCTGCATGTTCAGGCCCCGATCACACAAAATCCTTTTCACTCCATATATATATTTATATATATATCCCTGGGGATAGAGGAGAAAGAATACTTCCCATGTATTCCCTGCATGTCGTGGAAGGTGACTGAAAGGGGAGGGAGCAGGGGGCTGGAAATCCTCCCCTCTCGTTTTTTCCCCCAAAAGAAGGAACAGAGAAGGGGGCCAGGTGAAGATATTCCCTCAGAGGCGCAGGAAATTGTGAACAGTATGAAAGAAAAAAGAAAAAGATGTATATATATGTATACGTTGAAATGTATAGGTATGTATATGTGCGTGTGTGGACGTGTGTGTATATACATGTGTATGTGGGTGGGTTGGGCCATTCTTTCGTCCGTTTCCTTGTGCTATCTCGCTAACACGGGAGACAGCGACAAAGTATAATAATAATAAAATATATATATATATATATATATCTTTTTTTATTCATTTATGTTTAATGCAGCTATCCCTTCCAGTGCTGCTATAGAGTGGCTCTTCTCTTTAGGAAGATGTCCTCTAGCCAAAATAATAAGGGCTCTGTGACAACCATTTTGAAACACTGGTTTTTTGAAGGGAAAATTAAGTATTATTGTAGATACTTGTATCAAATACTCTTAATTACTATTTGTACTAATTGTACCAGTGTTTTCAATTGGGTGTTTGTGTTTCATTTCAAATAAATATTTTTCATTTATAGTAAATAAAAGGACTGAGGAGTGAGCCAGTCCTAGTTCCTTTCTTCAGAAAGGACTGTGACTAGGACCATCGATCCATTTTGAGTCAAGGACCAGGGCCAGGATAGTTGGTTCTTTTTGAGGACCAGGTGGAAGAGTAATGGAGGGAGAGAAATGGTGGAAGAATACATGGAATAGTGTATGCAAGGGAGGCATGTAATGACAGGGATGAGTGGAGACTTACACTGTGGACACTCCCTTGACAGTTCCTA
The DNA here is from genome assembly GCF_036320965.1 of Panulirus ornatus. Taxonomy (NCBI): domain Eukaryota; kingdom Metazoa; phylum Arthropoda; class Malacostraca; order Decapoda; family Palinuridae; genus Panulirus; species Panulirus ornatus. The sequence continues at coordinate 16,132,900 of NC_092251.1, read as the reverse complement.
GATGAAACAAGAATTAGAGATATGGATAGGTAGATAGAAATGCTGTCAATGGACAGAACGAGGGCTTATGAAGCAGCTGGGGGAAACCATGGAAAGGTCTGTGTAGCTTGGTTGTGAATAGGAGGCTGTGGTTTTGTTGCATTACATGTGAAAGCAGGAGACTGGATGTGAGCAAATGAGGCCCTTTCTTCATCTCTTCCTGGCACTATCTCACTAAAATGGGAAACAGTAAATGAGTATGAAAAAAATATGCTTCATCAGTAATATTAACAGATACTATGTATACATAAGCAGAAACTTGCACATATGGCAATGTCACACAAACTGCACATTTCCTTCCTCTGTCATATCTGTAGGGTAACTGAGACTCATTGTTGTAAGAAAGCACTGCAAACCCATACCTGTCTCACCCTCTATCCCCAACCATATATCAGCCTTAAAACTGAGGTAGTAAATTTCAGTTTATACACACATGGGCAAAGGGCTTGCTGAGGTGTATGTACAATATGTATGTGGGTGAGGGGGTTTGATGTTAAGAACATACATGGGATAGGCAGCACACAGATATCTAAATGAACCCAGAATTGACAATAATGTAATATGTATGATGACAAAGAGGAACATTATCATTAATACATAAAGTAAGACATGGACAGTGCTACATGCCAGCCCTACTTCGGTAAAATCTTATCACAGGAATTCATATGTACAGCATTGTTCATTCTCCTCCTGAGATTCTCATTTGCTTTTATTTTATTCACCCACATCATCTTTATGACTTTCATAGCAAGAAATTCATAAGCTTTACTCTTGGCCCTTTATTCAACATTATATCCTAAAAGATTTATCTTCTTCCAAATAATATTCATTCCAACATGATGTACACATTTACAAAACCTATATCTATAGTGTTGCATAACTATATGGCAGCCTCTTTCAATAGACTCCATACACCCCTTAACACCACTTCAAACCTATCTTGTGCTGTTTCACTAAATTCTTTCACTTTATAATTCAACTTTTCTTCAAAGTTGTTTTTAAATACTCTCATTCATTAACATCTATGTTTATCCTACTAATCTTTGATTCACATTTCTACTCCAAAACCAACTAAAATAAAAGGCTGTCCCACACATTATAATCAAATGAGCTGACAAACCCTTATCCAATGAACTAATGACCATAAAAGGGGCATACGGCATCTGATGAAAGCTTTCTGAAAACAGAGTCTTTGAATTATCAAATCTACAGCTTTCATTCACACTGTACCATATCATCAATACCAACAAAATGACACATATGTAAAATTAGTCTTACCTCCCATTGGATTTTCAGTCTCAACTGGAGTGAGTTCTGTAACTTCTCCTTCATAAACTTCCTTCACTTCTTTTATACGAAGACCAATTGCTCGACGGAAGTTCTCCATCAATACTTCTGTCTTCTTGACTTCTGAACTATATACCTCTGATCCAACCATTGGGCAGAATGGTACCTACCAAGAACAAGTTTATTAAAGATATGCTTCTACTTATTTGCTACGTGTATACTGATTCACGCAGAAATTCAAGGATGTACAAATCCTTCAAAAAGCTAGAAATACCAAAACATAAGCAAACGCAATATTTCTCACTGTGGATAATAACTTACCACCACATTCACTATGGAGGGAAACACCACAGAACACATCTTTACTTCATCCTCAACAGACCAACTTAAACTGATCCATAACAAACAAACAATCACTTCACCGATGACAAATGCATCTTCACTATGACCTAAACACCAATGACCTTTGACTTGACCTTTAAGGGTCATGTCAAAGGCCACCTGCACAGCAACTTTATGTTCTTTCTACTTATCTGTTGATCTATAGCTCAGATGCCTGCTTCCTTCTGGAACTCCCTCAAGGAGGTGGCCACATTAATAGGGTCTCCATAACTAGTGAACGCCTGTGCTGCTTCTTAGCCTTTACTGCCCCACCCTTAACATGCCACTGGCAGAGGGCAAGTCTAGCATGGTTTCAGGAGAGGATACTACCTAATGTTCCTACCGACCACTTCTACCTAAAGCTCCTGCTTTGTTTCTACCTATTGTTTCTACCTAAAACTCCTGCCTAAATGTTCCTAACTTTTCATAACACCTTCAACACCAGACTGGGTCAAAAGCACTTTCACTACACCCTCTACAACACCTGAAACTAACATGGTATGTCTAAAGCCAATGTCACCACACCAATGACCCAAATGACCATTTTTAATAAACAACCATCTTCACTATACCATCATCTTCACTGCACTCATGGCACCACTAGCCAGAACCCTGACCCTTATGGGTTATCAAACACATCTTTACCACAGTACAGCCTTTGACCTGAATCTTATGGATCATGTAAAAGGCCAAGATTTGGATGCTGCCTCTTGGAAAGAAAACAAAAAAGAAAAACAATACACATATATTTCTAATACTTGATCACTGTTTCCCACATCAGCAAGGTAGAGCCAGCAAACACACAAAGCACGGCCCACTCATATGCACATATATATACATAAACACATATATACATATCAGCATATACATATAAATACATATATACACATGTACATATTCATACATGCTTGCCTTCACCCATTCCTAGCACTACCATGCCCCAGAGGAAACAGCACCACCATCCCTTGCTTCAGCAAGGTAGCCCCAAGAAAACAGACAAAAAAAGGCAACATTCATTCACACTCAGTCTCTAGCTGTCATGTGTAATGCACCAAAACCACAGCTCCCTAAGCACATCCAGGCCCCACAGACATATCCATGGTTTACCCAAGATGTTTCACATGCCCTGGTTCAGCCCACTGACAACATAAATACATCATATTTATTCATTATACATAATCGCCGTTTCCTGCATCAGCAAGGTAGTGCCAGGAAACAGAAAAAGAATGACCCACCCACTCATATACACATAAACACCCACATACACACACAGACATACAAATACATATCAACATATACATACATATACATAAACATATAGACACACATAAACATGTACATATTCATACTTGCTTGCCTTCAATCCACTCCTGTCCCTACTTCGCCCCACAGGAAAATAGCATTGCTCTCCCTTGCTTCAGTGAGGCAGCACCAGGAATATAAACAAAAAGGCCATATTCATTTACACTCAGTCTCTAGCTGTCATATGTAATGCACCGAAACCACAGCTCCCTATCCACATCCAGGCTCCATAGGTCTTTCCAAGGTTTACCTCAGATGCTTCACATGCCCTGGTTTGGTCCAATGACAGCACACAGACCCCAGTATACCACATCTTTCCAATTCACTCTATTCCTTGCATGCCTCTCACCCTCCTGCATGTTCAGGCCCCGATCACTCAAAATCTTTTTCACTCCATCCTTCCACCTCCAATTTGGTCTACCACTTATCCTTGTTCCCTTCATCTCTGACACATATAACCTCTTTGTCAATCTTTCCTCACTCATTCTCTCCATGTGACCAAACCATTCCAATACACCCTCTTCTGCTCTCTCAACCGCACTCTTTTTATTACCACACATCTCTCTTACCCTTTCATTACTTACTTGATAAAACCATCTCACACAACATATTGTCCTTAAACATTTCATTTCCAACAAATCCACCCTCCTCCATATAACCCTATATATAGCCCATACCTCGCAACCATATGACACTGTTGGAACTTCTATTCCTTAAAACATACCCATTTTTGCTCTCCGAGATAACATTCTCTCCTTCCACACATTCTTCATCGCTTCCAGACTTTCGCCCCCTCCCCACCCTGTGACTCGCTTCCACATCCATGGTTCCATCCGCTGCTAAGTCCACTCCCAGACATCTAAAACACTTCAATCCCTCCAATATTTCTCCATTGAAAGTTACACCCCAATTAACCTGTCCCTCAACCCTACTGAACCTAATAACCTTGCTCTTATCCACATTCACTCTCAACTTTCTCCTTTCACATACTTTTCCAAACTCAGTAACCAGCCTCTGCAGTTTCTCACCTGAATCAACTACCAGAGCTGTATCATCAGTGAACAACAACTGACTCACTTCCTAGGTCCTCTCATCCACAACAGACTGCATACTCACCCCCTCTCCAAAACTCTTGCATTCACCTCCCTAACAACCCCATTTATAAACAAATTAAACAACCATAGGGACATCACACACCCTGCTGCAAACCGACATTCACTGGGAACTAATCACTCTCCTCTCTTACTACTCGTACACATACCTTACATCCTTGGTAAAAATTTTTCACTGCTTCTAGCAACTTGCCTCCCACACCATATACTCTTAAAACCTTCCACAAAGCATCTGTATCAACCCTATCATATGCCTTCTTCAGATCCATAAATGCTACATACAAATCTATCTGTTTTTCCAAGTATTTCTCACATAAATATCTTAAAGTAACCACCTGATCCACACATCCTCCAGCACTTATGAAACCAGACTGTTCTTCCCCAATGTGATGCTCTGTACATGCCTTTACCTTCTCAATCAATACCCTCCCATATAATGTGAATAAGAGCAAGGTTATTAAGTACAGTAGGGTTGAGGGACAAGTCAATGGGAGGTAAGTTTGAACGGAGAAAAACTGGAGGAAGTAAAGTGTTTTAGATATCTGGGAATGGATTTGGCAGCGGATGGAACCATGGTAGTGGAAGTGAGTCACAGGGTGGGGGAGGGGGCAAAAGTTCTGGGAGCACTGAAGAATGTGTGGAAGGCAAGAATATTATCTCGGAAAGCAAAAATGGGTATGTTTGGAGGAATAGTGGTTCTAACAACGTCATATGGTTGTGAAGCATGGGCTGTAGATAGGGTTGTGCAGAGGAGGGTGAATGTGTTGGAAATGAGATGTTTGAGGACAATATGTGGTGTGAGGTGGTTTGATCGAATAAGTAATGAAAGGGTAAGAGAGATGCGTGGTAATAAAAAGAGTGTGGTTGAGAGAGCAGAAGAGGGGTATTGAAATGGTTTGGTCACATGGAGAGAATGAGTGAGGAAAGATTGACAAAGAGGATATATGTGTCAGAGGTGGAGGGAACAAGAAGTGGGAGACCAAATTGGAGGTGGAAGGATGGAGTGAAAAAGATTTTGAGTGATTGGGGCCTGAACATGCAGGAGGGTGAAAGGCGTGCAAGGAATAAAGTGAATTGGAACGATGTTGTATTCCGGGGTCAACGTGCTGTCAATGGATTGAACCAGGGCATGTGAAGCGTCTGGGAAAAACCATGGAAAGTTTTGTGGGGCCTGGATGCGGAAAGGGAGCTGTGGTTTCGGTGCATTACATATGACAGATAGAGACTGAGTGTGAATGAATGTGGCCTTTGTTGTCTTTTCCTAGCGCTACCTCATGAGCCTGCGGGGGGAGGGGGTAGTCATTTCATGTGTGGCGGAGTGGCAACGGGAATGAATAAAGGCAGCAAGTATGAATTATGTACATGTGTATATATGTATATGTCTTTTCTTTTTTTTTTTTTTTGCTTTGTCGCTGTCTCCCGCGTTTGCAAGGTAGCACAAGGAAACAGACGAAAGAAATGGCCCAACCCATCCCCATACACATGTATATACATACGTCCACACATGCAAATATACATACACAGCTTTCCATGGTTTACCCCAGACGCTTCACATGCCTTGATTCAATCCACTGACAGCACGTCAACCCCGGTGTACCACATCGCTCCAATTCACTCTATTCCTTGCCCTCCTTTCACCCTCCTGCATGTTCAGGCCCCAATCACACAAAATCTTTTTCACTCCATCTTTCCACCTCCAATTTGGTCTCCCTCTTCTCCTTGTTCCCTCCACCTCCGACACATATATCCTCTTGGTCAATCTTTCCTCACTCATTCTCTCCATGTGACCAAACCATTTCAAAACACCCTCTTCTGCTCTCTCAACCACGCTCTTTTTATTTCCACACATCTCTCTTACCCTTACGTTACTTACTCGATCAAACCACCTCACACCACACATTGTCCTCAAACATCTCATTTCCAGCACATCCATCCTCCTGCACACAACTCTATCCATAGTCCACGCCTCGCAACCATACAACATTGTTGGAACCACTATTCCTTCAAACATACCCATTTTTGCTCTCCGAGATAATGTTCTCGACTTCCACACATTCTTCAAGGCTCCCAGAATTTTCGCCCCCTCCCCCACCCTATGATCCACTTCCGCTTCCATGGTTCCATCTGCTGCCAGATCCACTCCCAGATATCTAAAACACTTCACTTCCTCCAGTTTTTCTCCATTCAAACTCACCTCCCAATTGACTTGACCCTCAACCCTACTGTACCTAATAACCTTGCTCTTATTCACATTTACTCTTAACTTTCTTCTTTCACACACTTTACCAAACTCAGTCACCAGCTTCTGTAGTTTCTCACATGAATCAGCCACCAGCGCTGTATCATCAGCGAACAACAACTGACTCACTTCCCAAGCTCTTTCATCCACAACAGACTTCATACTTGCCCCTCTTTCCAAAACTCTTGCATTCACCTCCCTAACAACCCCATCCATAAACAAATTAAACAACCATGGAGACATCACACACCCCTGCCGCAAACCTACATTCACTGAGAACCAATCACTTTCCTCTCTTCCTACACATACACATGCCTTACATCCTCGATAAAAACTTTTCACTGCTTCTAACAACTTGCCTCCCACACCATATATTCTTAATACCTTCCACAGAGCATCTCTATCAACTCTATCATATGCCTTCTCCAGATCCATAAATGCTACATACAAATCCATTTGCTTTTCTAAGTATTTCTCACATACATTCTTCAAAGCAAACACCTGATCCACACATCCTCTACCACTTCTGAAACCACACTGCTCTTCCCCAATCTGATGCTCTGTACATGCCTTCACCCTCTCAATCAATACCCTCCCATATAATTTGCCAGGAACACTCAACAAACTTATACCTCTGTAATTTGAGCACTCACTTTATCCCCTTTGCCTTTGTACAATGGCACTATGCACGCATTCCGCCAATCCTCAGGCACCTCACCATGAGTCATACATACATTAAATAACCTTACCAACCAGTCAACAATACAGTCACCCCCTTTTTTAATAAATTCCACTGCAATACCATCCAAACCTGCTGCCTTGCTGGCTTTCATCTTCCACAAAGCTTTTACTACCTCTTCTCTGTTTACCAAATCATTTTCCCTAACCCTCTCACTTTGCACACCACCTCGACCAAAACACCCTATATCTGCCACTCTATCATCAAACACATTCAACAAACCTTCAAAATACTCACTCCATCTCCTTCTCACATCACCACTACTTGTTATCACCTCCCCATTTGCGCCCCTCACTGAAGTTCCCATTTGCTCCCTTGTCTTACGCACTTTGTTTACCTCCTTCCAGAACATCTTTTTATTCTCCCTAAAATTTAATGATACTCTCTCACCCCAACTCTCATTTGCCCTTTTTTTCACCTCTTGCACCTTTCTCTTGACCTCCTGTCTCTTTCTTTTATACGTCTCCCACTCAATTGCATTTTTTCCCTGCAAAAATCGTCCAAAAGCCTCTCTCTTCTCTTTCACTAATAGTCTTACTTCTTCATCCCACCACTCACTACCCTTTCTAATCAACCCATCTCCCACTCTTCTCATACCACAAGCATCTTTTGCGCAATCCATCACTGATTCCCTAAATACATCCCATTCCTCCCCCACTCCCCTTACTTCCATTGTTCTCACCTTTTTCCATTCTGTACTCAGTCTCTCCTGGTACTTCCTCACACAAGTCTCCTTCCCAAGCTCACTTACTCTCACCACCCTCTTCACCCCAACATTCACTCTTCTTTTCTGAAAACCCATACAAATCTTCACCTTAGCCTCCACAAGATAATGATCAGACATCCCTCCAGTTGCACCTCTCAGCACATTAACATCCAAAAGTCTCTTTTTCGCGCGCCTGTCAATTTACACGTAATCCAATAACGCTCTCTGGCCATCTCTCCTACTTACATAAGTATACTTATGTATATCTCGCTTTTTAAACCAGGTATTCCCAATCATCAGTCCTTTTTCAGCACATAAATCTACAAGCTCTTCACCATTTCCATTTACAACACTGAACACCCCATGTATACCAATTATTCCCTCAACTGCCACATTACTCACCTTTGCATTCAAATCACCCAACACTATAACCCGGTCTCGTGCATCAAAACCACTAACACACTCATTCAGCTGCTCCCAAAACACTTGCCTCTCATGATCTTTCTTCTCATGCCCAGGTGCATATGCACCAATAATCACCCATCTCTCTCCATCAACTTTCAGTTTTACCCATATTAATCGAGAATTTACTTTCTTACATTCTATCACATACTTCCACAACGCCTGTTTTAGGAGTACTGCTACTCCTTCCCTTGCTCTTGTCCTCTCACTAATCCCTGACTTTACTCCCAAGACATTCCCAAACCACTCTTCCCCTTTACCCGTGAGCTTCATTTCACTCAGAGCCAAAACATCCAGGTTCCTTTCCTCAAACATACCACCTATCTCTCCTTTTTTCACATCTTGGTTACATCCACACACATTTAGGCACCCCAATCTGAGCCTTCGAGGAGGATGAGCACTCCCCGCGTAACTCCTTCTTCTGTTTCCCATTTTAGAAAGTTAAAAAAATACAAGGAGGGGAGGATTTCTGGCCCCCCGCTCCCGTCCCCTCTAGTCGCTTTCTACGACACGCGAGGAAAGCGTGGGAAGTATTCTTTCACCCCTATCCCCAGGGATAATATACATATATATATATACACATACACTAACACACACACACACATGCACATATACACACACACACACATACATATATATACATGTGAAAAATGTAAGAAACAATTTAGAAAACTGAAACTTCTAGCTTGAAATGAAAAGAAAAAATGAATGTCACATAATGGTTCAACCTCTGGCTATGGAAAAAGGAAATGTTTAATTTATTTACACAAACGTCAATAGTAGTTCTCATCAATTTAACCACTGTATCAATAAGCTTCAATGTCTAAGCTACATTTTTTTCCAATTTCACTATTTTCTTGTCAAAGCACCATGTATGAAAACTATCACTCCAGTAACACAACTATAAACATTTACTTCCCCTTTAAAAAAAAGTTCTGGGGAAGTCTGTCTCGATACACTGCGGGACACTCTACCACCTGGCGAAGTTTGTGTTGCAATGGTTCTTGATTCACAAACGTAGTAGCATCACTGGTGGGCCAAGGTAGTTCCGTTGGCGAAGAGGAGCTCATGAGACATGTCAGAAAGCATGCTACTGCAGGCAGGAGTGAAGGCTGATGCAAACTGGTATCGCTCTGAATGATGTGATGGGGACGAGATGATCCTCTGACTCACGTCCTAGAGATCCGATCCCACAGAGCGGACGAAGCTGCTTCAGTTGGCGTGGATGGGGTCATCATCAATACACACTTCCATCAGTTTCTGGAGGTGGTCGATGTCCCTTTGTCTTGTTGCCGATGTTCTGCACATATAGTATCCTAGTGAGGTGTTCTTCGTGGCCCTCCACTTGCCCGAGCTTTCTCACTCTTTCTAGTGAACGTTTGACGTATATCTGTAGGAGGAGACGCCAGATGCGGAGCTCCGGGTTGCAGGATCATGATATTGTGAACAAGTACCCAGTCAACGAGGAACAGCAACCAGTGTTGTGACGCGAGGATGTCGCTCATATTGACCCAGTCAACAGGCTCCCCCTCGTAAGGTCTTTCAGAGCTTGGGGTCCCCAATTATCCAATCAACGCAAGTTGATTGGACAATTGACATATATATATATATATACATATATATATATATATATATATATATATATATATATATATATATAGAGTATGAGGCACAATAAGCGCGACACTTTGGTCAAAATATTCAATGGCGGGAGAAAGGTAATTAAATTTATTTTTCCATTGCTTCCGTCTCTCCTTTTTACAAAAGCTGGAAGGTCTGGTGGACAGGTGTGGCACATCTGCTTCAACGTCCATATGGTGTGTGAGTGGCAGATCATGCGACGGGCAGGTGTACACAGCTGTACACCTGCCTGTATATGTCTGTGTATGTATATATATGTATACGTTGAAATGTATAGGCATGTAAATGTGTGTGTGTGTGGACGCGTATGTACATACATGTGTATGTACGTGGGTTGGGCCATTCTTTCGTCTGTTTTCTTGTGCTACCTTGCTAACGCGGGACACAGCGACAAAGTATAATAATAAATAATAATTTTCCAGGAATACTCAACAAATGCATCCCTGTGAAATTTGAACACTCACCCTTATCCCTTTTGCCTTTGTACAATGGCACTATGCATGCATTCTGCCAATCCTCAGGCACTTCACCATGATCCATACATACACTGAATATCCTCACCAACCAGTCAACAACATAGTCACCCGCCTTTTTAATAAATTCCACAGCAATATCATCTAAAACTGCCGCCTTTCCAGATTGCATCTTCAGCAAAAATTTCACTACCTCTTCTCTCTTATCATTCTCCCTGACCCTCTCACTTTGCACATCACCCAGACCAAAACACCTTATATCTGCTACTCTATCATCAAACACATTCAACAAATCTTCAACACTACTTGTTATCATTTCCCCCCTTCACCGATGTTCCCATTTGTTCTCTTGTCTTAAGCACATTATCTACCTCCTTCCAAAACATCTTTATTCTCCCTAAAATTTAATGATACTCTCCCACCCAAACTCTTATTTGCCTTCTTTTTCAACCCTTGCACCTTTCTCTTGACCTCTGACCACTTTATTTTGTACATATCAAAGTCATATGCACTCCTTTCTTGTGCATGTATTGTCCAAATGGATCTCTTTCTCTTTTATTAACAATCTTACTTCTTCCCACCACTCCCTACCCTATCTCATGCCACATGCATCTTTTGCACAAGTCATTACTGCTTCCCTAAATAAATCCCATTCCTTACCCACTCCCCTCACATTATTTGCTCTCACCTTTTGCCATTCTATGCTCAATCTCTCCTGGTACTTCCTCACACAAGTCTCTTTGCCAAGCTCAGTTACTCTCACCACTCTTTTCTCCCTAACATTCTCTCTTCTTTTCTGAAAGCCTCTACAAATCTTCACCTTCGCCTCCACAAGATTAGTGATCAGACATCTCTCCAGGTGCCCCTCTCAGCACATTAACATCCAAAAGTCTCTTTTACATGCATATCAATTAACACAAAATTCAATAATGCCCTTTGACCATCTCTTCTACTCATATACATATATTTATCTATATCTCTCTTTTCAAATCAGGTATTTCCAATCACCAGTCTTTTTTCAGCACACAAATCCACAAGCCCTTCACCATTTCCATTTACAACACTGAACACCCCATGTACACCAATTATACCCTCAACTGCCACATTACCCACCTTTGCATTTAAATCACCCATCACTAAAACCCGGTCTTGTGCATCAAAGCTGCTGACACACTCACTCAGCTGCTCCCAAAACACTTGCCTCTCATGATCTTTCTTCTCTTGACCAAGTGCATAGGCACCAATAATCACCCAACTCTCTCCATCCACTTTCAGTTTTATTTACAACAATCTAGACTTTACTTTCTGACACTCTATCACATACTCCCACAACTCCTGCTTCAGGAGGAGTGCTACTCCTTCCTAAGCTCTTGTCCTCTCACCAACCCCAGATTTTACTCCCAAGACTTTCCCAAACCACTCTTCCCCTTTACCTTTGAGCTTTGTTTCACTCAGTGCCAGAACATCCAAGTTCCTTTCCTTAAACATACTACCTATCTCTCCTTTCTTCTCATTTTGGTTACATCCACACATATTCAGACACCCCAATCTGAGTCTTCAAGGAGGATGAGCACTCCCTGCTTGACTCCTTCTTCTGTTCCCCTTTTGAGAAATTGAAATACAAGGAGGGGAGGGTTTCCTGCCCACTGCTCCTGCCCCCTTTAGACACCTTCTACAACACACAGGGAATACATGGGAAGTATTCTTTCTCTCCTATCCCCTACAGTTTCTTATTATCCACAAACATTTCACTAACTTCCTTCCAAAATTTTCATCTACTCTTTCTTTGCTTTTCTCTATCAACTTCTTAACATTCTGCTCACATATTCTATATTCTTCCCTCCTCCTTTGCTGAACTTCCACTGGCACATTCATATCAAGCAATCTACGATACGCCTTTTTTCTCTTCCACAGTATTTCTTGTCTCTTCTGTCCACCAGGTACTGCCCTTTATATTCCTATATCTAACAACCTTGTACCCATGCACTAATTCTACAACCTCTAATAGTATTTCTCTAAACATTTTAAACACTTCATTCACACGCGACTACACCTCTACACTCACTGTACAGTAAACCCTCGATTTAACAGACCCCAATATAATGGATTTAGGAATTAACTGACAAATGATAATCAGTACATTAATCAATAATCAAAAAAAAAAAAAAAAAAAAAAGGCGCACCATGTGCATTTCATATTGTACTTATTTTTGGTAGCATGGGGTAGCATGTGGTCTGGTTGTATACAGTGTTTCTGTTATTTCAGAATTATGACTATATCTATCAAATAATTTTGCAATCCTTACAATTCAAAATGGCATCAAGTGATTGTAAGAGATACAATGAAAGAAGGTAGTCCATCCTCACTTTAATATAAAGAGGTATCCTTTCACAGGAGAGGGGGGTGGCACCATCTTCATCTCAGTCTGACCCCTGCCTCCAACCGTTCATGTTGCTGGGTGCCCGCCACCCAACTATCATACCACACACTAAATTCTACACCCCTTCAAGATTTTGGTAACTAAATGTGACATTTTGTTGCAACAAAAACAAAATGACAAAAGAATGAAATTAAATTTCGACAAGAAATAAGGCAAATATACATGCAAATCACCTCTCAGGAACAATATACTTCCTTTACATGTGAGCAGATAAAAAATGACAAATTAGTGTGTTCACTCTTCACAGGAGCCACCACAAACATAATCTTGCAAGTGTGTGGGGAGGTGTCTCACACAGTGAGGGCACCACCACCTGAGGCTGAGAGTCAACACAACTGGGAGCAAAGTCACTGCTGGTAGGTACTCCTCTTGATCCATAGTTATCATGGGGATCAGCAAAATCCGGAGGCGTGGGTGACAGTTTCACAAAGACAGGCGACCACTGCTGTCCAGCTTCACTGAGTATAGTTTATGTGGCTTCACCTCTATTACCACACCCAACTTGTCCCACAACTTTGAAAACATTCTGCATGCAGACAGGGGTACCTACGGACAGCTGGAGCAGTGTCGCGGTGTCTCCTGCTGGCCGCCATGCACATGAGCCTGGCTCTCTGCTATAGTCTGCTCCCTGTTTCGCATGGTAGTTCTCCATTGCCGGTCAATGAGATAAGATTGCTGGGGCACTGGGATACCATCTCGCAACTGTCTTCCTACTGCCAGCTATGTGGGTGACTTATCTCCCTCTCTTACGGGGGTGTTGAGATACTGAAGCATAGCCTGAGTCGCTTTGCTGTTGTGCAGGCTATCTCCAATACCCATGTTGCCCCTCAACACCCATTTGGTTGCCTTTACCACTGCTTCAGGACGTCCACTGGACAGGGGGAAGTGGGCTGAGGAGATGTGGGCCATGATTACCCATTTTTTGTAGAAAGCTTCCATCTCCTCGCTGTATAGACTGCTTCCCCCTTCCAAGGAAATTTCCTTGGGCATGCCCCTTCTCCTGAAGGAGGTAAGCAGCCTTGCAATAACTTAGGATTTTCCCATGGAGGTTCAAATCCTATTCACTGCTCCATGTAAGAGGTGCAATGAAAGCAGGTAGTACATCCTCACTATTAAAAAGAAGTATCCTTTCACTGGAGAAGGGTGGCATCACCTCTATCTCAGTCTGACTCCAACCTCCAACTACCATGTGAGTGTTCCCACACTGCTAGGTGCCCGCCACCCTACTATCATACCACACACTAAACCCTACAGTGATAGAGGAGTTAAAAGAGACCAAGTGAATTTACATTAGATTTAATGGACTTTCAGCATTAACAGACACCCCTTCCCCCACTATTAGTCAATCAAATCGAGGGTTTACTGTACTTCTGTCTAAGCTTCCAGTTATCTCCCTTTTATACTCCTCCTTACATTTTTTCTAATCCATCTTCTCGATAACCAACACTTTTACCTCTTCATTCATCCTTACACCATACTTTCACTTCTCCCTAATTCTTATCCCAAAGAAACTGTGAAATGGTCAGTCTCCAAAGAATTCTCTCACAACTCTGGCATCTAGAGTGGCCTTTCTCAATCCTCCATCCTAGGTCACATACTCAATCAAAGCCTTCTGCCCTTCTCTTACATCATTCCTCTTCCATGTATATCTGTAGATCATCTTGTGCTGAATAAAGTTTTTGCAAGGAATAAACCTCTCTCAGCACAAATATCCACAAGATGACTTCCATTCTCATTTACTCCGGGCACTCCCCATTTACCAACTATCACAACAATTTCATCATATCCCACTTTTGCATTCATATCACCCAATATGACCAAGATTCTCTCATTCTCAAAACCGTTCATATGGTCATTAAAATTTCTCCAGAAAATTTTCATTTCATCCTTACCTCAGACAGTCTTCATATGCACAGCCATGTATACACATAGCCATGCATACTTCACAATTCCAATCTTTCCTTTCACCCACACTATTACTGATCCATTCCATCCATGCTTTGTAACACCCTTCCACACTCTTGGTGATAGCAGAATTTCACATCCATCTTTCCTTCTTCCATGATAATATTTACTCATTCCCTTCCATACCACACCTCCTTCCATGCCCTTCCAAAACTTGCATTCATTTCCATTTTCACTCCACACACCATGCAAAAGATACAAAGGTTATGAGAAAAGAAAAAAGTGAGGAGGATTGCACCAACTTACAACAGAACCTAAACAAACTCTTTAGTTGATCTGATACTTGGTCAATGAATTTAACCCAAGCAAACGTAAAATAATGAGGATGGGACAAAGTAGTGAAAGGCCTCAATATGATCATCATCTAGCAGGAAATAAGCTTCCAAGATTCTGCGTGTGAAAATGAATTAGGAGTCAACATCATCCCTAACCTGTTACCAGAATCCAAAATTAGGAGAATAGTTAGAGGGATAAACTGTCTGCTGACATGTATTACATTTGGTTCTCAAGTATATGGATAAGGAAATACTTAGGGGTGGTTCCTATCCTACATAAGGCCAAAACTTCAATGCATTTCTCAAGCACCAAAAGGAGTATAAAGAATAAACAGAGAAGGTCCAGAATTAAAGAGATGAGTTACAGGGTAAGCTTGAGGCTTTTAACTGCCCACTTTGGATGAGGGAAGAGTGAGGGAAGACCTGATAAAGTTGAGTATCTAATATAAACTGATGACATAGACAGTGAACAAGTCTTCCAAATATGTAGAGACTGAGCAATGTTAGGACATAAAATTAAGCTAGAAACTTGATTAAAAAGACGTAAAGAAATACTTTTCCAGTACAGAGTGGTGGATGAAAAAATAGACTCATTTAGGCCATGGCTAATGCATACAGTATACATAAATCTAAGATGTGTGATGGTAGAAAATGTTCAAGACATATGGCTCCATAAGTGTAAAACTCCATTCCCATAAAGTACAAACATGTGATTAGGAAATTACAGTGCATAAAGAATGTGTTACTTTTCATTATCAGCTGTTCACATTCATTTCCATCAAAGCACATTTTCATTAATATAGATAATCAATTACTATATAACAAAAGTACTTTTTTTGACATACCTTGCTTCCAAGCTCTTGAGCAAGAGCAAGAGCAATAGCAGTTTTGCCCGTTCCTGGTGGGCCTGCAAAAAGGGCTGCACGGCCAGACATTTTCTTTGAACGGATCAAGTCAACAAGGTAACCTGCAGCCTGAAACGATCAAATGAAAATTCATAAAATATGTGGGTGATGTTTCATGATCTGTAGTAAGACACTATTCACAGCCTTTAAAATAACATGTCATGCACCTTATTATGTAGAAACAACTACACTAAACAACTCTTTCAACCAAATTCCTAACTCTTTGAATATTCAGTCCAATACCAAAGATAGAGTTGTGCGCAGGAGGGTGGATGTGCTGGAAATGAGATGTTTGAGGACAATATGTGGTGTGAGGTGGTTTGATCAAGTAAGTAATGTAAGGGTAAGAGAGATGTGTGGAAATAAAAAGAGCGTGGTTGAGAGAGCAGTAGAGGGTGTTTTGAAATGGTTTGGGCACATGGAGAGAATGAGTGAGGAAAGATTGACCAAGAGGATATATGCGTCGGAGGTGGAGGGAGCGAGGAGAAGTGGGAGACCAAATTGGAGGTGGAAAGATGGAGTGAAAAAGATTTTGAGTGATCGGGGCCTGAACATGCAGGAGGGTGAAAGGCGGGCAAGGAAGAGAGTGAATTGGATCGATGTGGTATACCGGGGTCGACGTGCTGTCAATGGATTGAACCAGGGCATGTGAAGGGTCTGGGGTAAACCATGGAAAGTTCTGTGGGGCCTGGATGTGGAAAGGGAGCTGTGGTTTTGGGCATTATTACATGACAGCTAGAGACTGAGTGTGAATGAATGGGGCCTTTGTTGTCTTTTCCTAGTGCTACCTCGCACACATGAGGGGGGAGGGGGATGTTATTCCATGTGCGGCGAGGTGGCGATGGGAACAAATAAAGGCAGACAGTATGAATTATGTACATGTGTATATATGTATATGTCTGTGTGTGTATATATATGTGTACACTGAGATGTATAGGTATGTATATTTGCGTGTGTGGACATGTATGTATATACATGTGTATGGGGGTGGGTTGGACAATTTTCGTCTGTTTCCTTGCGCTACCTCACAAACGTGGGAGACAGCGACAAAGCAAAATAATAATAATAATAATAATAAAACCAAAGGAATAAAATCCATCATAGTTGATAATGACTAAGGATCAGATTGGGGTGTCTGAATGTGTGTGGATGTAACCAAGAGAAGAAAGGAGAGACAGGTAGTATGTTTGAGGAAAGAAACCTGGATGTTCTGTCTCTGAGTGAAATGGAGATCAAGGGTAAAGGGGAAGAGTGGTTTGGGAAAGTCTTGGGGGTAAAGTCAGGGGTTGGTGAGAGGACAAAAGCTAAGGAAGGAGTAGCAATACTCCTGAAGCAGGAATTGTGGGAGTATGTAAATTCTAGATTGTTGTGGGTAAAACTGAAAGTGGATGGAGAGAGATGGGTGATTATTGGTGCCTATGCACCTGGTCATGAGGGGCAAGTGTTTTGGAAGCAGTTAAAAGAGTGTATTAGCAGCTTTGATGCATGAGACTGGGTTATAGTGATGGGTGATTTAAATGTAAAGGTGAGTAATGTGGCAGTTAAGGGTATAATTTGTGTAAATGTGGTGTTCAGTCTTGTAAATGGAAATGGTGAAGAGCTTGTGTATCTGTGTGCTGAAAAAAGACTGATGACTGGGAATACCTGGTTTAAAAAGAAAGAAATACATATGTATAAGTATGTGAGGAGGAGGGAAGGATAAAACGGCATTTTTAGATTACATTTTAACTGATAGGTGTGTAAAAGAGACCTGTGAATGTTAATGTGCTGAGAAGGGCAGCTGGAGGGATGTCTGATCACTATTTTGTGGAGGCGAAGGTGAAGATTTGTAGAGGCTTTCAGAAAAGAGAGAATGTTGGAGAGAAAAAAGCAGTGAGAGTAATTGAGCTTGGAAAGGAGACTTGTGTGAGGAGCTATCAGGAGAGATTGAGTGTAGAATGGCAAAAGATGAGAGCAAATAACGTGAGGGGAGTGGGTGAGCGATGGGATGTATTTACGGAAGCAGTAATGGCATGTGCAAAAGATATATGTGGTATGAGAAGGGTGGGAGGTAGGCAGATCAGAAAGGATAGTGAGTGGTGGGATGAAGTAAGACTGATAGTGGAAGGGAAAAGAGAGGCGTTTGGATGATGGTTGCAGTGAAGTTGTGCAAACGACTGGGGGATGCATAAAAGAAAGTGACAAGAGGTCAAGAGAAAGGTGCAAAAGTTGAAAAAGAGGGCAAATGAGAGTTGGGGTGAGAGAGTATCATTAAACTTTAGGGAGTATAAAAAGATATTTTGGAAGGAGGTAAATAATGTGCGTAAGACACGAGAACAAATGGGAACATCGGTGAAGGGAGCAATTGGGGAAGAAATAACAGGTAGTGAAGAAGTGAGAAGGTGGAGAGAGAATTTTGAAAGTTTGTTGGATGTGTTTGATGACAGAGTGGCAGATATAGGGTGTTTGGGATGGGGTAGTGTGCAAAGTGAGAGAGTCAGGGAGAATGATTTGGTGAAGAGAGAAGAGGTAGTGAAAGCTTTGCGGAAGATGAAAGCCAGCAAGGTGGCAGGTTTGGATGGTGTGGCAGTGGAATTTATCAAAAAAGGGGGTGACCGTGCTGTTGATTGGTTGGTAAGGATATTCGATGTATGTATGGACCATGGTGAAGTGCCTGAGGAATGGCAGAATGCATGCATAGTGCCACTGTACAAAGGCAAACAAGATAAAGGTGAGCATTCAAACTACAGAGGCATAAGTTTGTTGAGTATTCCTGCAAAATTATATAGGAAGGTATTGATTGAGAGGGTGAAGGCATGTACAGAGCATCAGATTGAGGAAGAGCAGTGTGGTTTCAAAAGTGGTAGAGGATGTGTGGATCAGGTGTTTGCTTTGAAGAATGTATGCGAGAAATACTTAGAAAAACATATGGATTTGTATGTAGCATTTATGGATCTGGAGAAGGAATATGATAGGGCTGTTTGAGATGCTTTCTGGAAGGTTTTGAGATTATATGATGTGGGAGGTAAGTTGCTAGAGGCAGTGAAAAGTTTTTACCAAGGATGTAAGGCATGTGTATGAGTAGGAAGAAAGGAGAGTGATTGGTTCCCAGTGAATGTCGGTCTGCAGCAGGGATGTGTGATGTCCCCATGGTTGTTTACTTTGTTTATGGATGGGGTGGTTAGGGAGGTAAATGCAAGAGTTTTGGAGAGATGGCAAGAATGCAGTCTGTTATGGATGAGAGGGTGTGGGAAGTGAGTCAGTTGGTGTTCACTGATGATACAGCTCTGGTGGCTGATTCCTGTGAGAAACTGCAGAGGATGGAGACCAAGTTTGTAAAAGTGTGTAAAATGAGAAAGTTGAGAGTAAATGTGAATAACAGAAATGTTATAAGGTACAGTAGGCTTGAGGGACAAGTTAATTGGGATTTAAGTTTGAATGGAGAAAAACTGGAGGAAGTAAAGTGTTTTAGATATCTGGAAGTGGACTTAGCAGTGGATGGAACCATGGAAGTGGAAGTGAGTCACATGGTGGGGGAAGGGACAAAGGTTCTGGAAGCGATGATGAATGTCTGGAAGGAGAGAACATTATCTTGGGAAGCAAAAAATGGGTATGTTTGAAGGAATAGTAGTTTCAACAATGTTATATGGTTGCAAGGCATAGGATATAGATAGGGTTATATGGAGGAGGGTGGATGTGTCGGAAATGAAATGTTTGCGGACCATATGCTGTGTGAGGTGGTTTGATCAAGTAAATAATGTAAGGGTAAGAGAGATGTGTGAAAATATAAAGAGTATGGTTAAGAGAGCAGAAGAGGGTGTGTTAAAATGGTTTGGACATATGAAGAGAATGAGTGAGGAAAGATTGACGAAGAGGATATATGTGTCAGAGGTGGAGGGAAAAAAGAGAACCGGGAGACCAAATTGGAGGTGGGTGGATAATAGTGTAAGATTTGAGCCTTGGGGCCTGAACATACAGCAGGGTGAAAGGCGTTGCAAGGAATAGAGTGAATGGAAACGATGTGGTATATCGGGGTTAACGTGATGTCAATGGATTAAACCAGGTAGGGTATGTGAAGCATCTGGGTGGTAAACCATGGAAAGATTTGTTGGGCATGGGATGTGGATAGGGGAGCTGTGGTTTCGGTGCATTACAAATGACAGAACAGAGACTGAGAGTGAACGATATGTGGGCCCCCTTTTTCTTGTCAGTATTCCATTTGATGTACCCCACTGAAGCAGGGGATAGTGATGGTGTTTCATGTGGGGCATGGTAGTAACAGGAATGGATGGGGGCAAAGAAGTATGACATACGTACATGTGTATGTTTGTAATGTCGGCGTATGTGCTCCGTGTATGTTGTAGTTATATGTTGTTATGTATGAATTGTGGTAATGTGACAGTGTTTACGTATACATATGTATATTAAGTGGA